>NC_051183.1:79862399-79975790 GCF_013339695.2 Rhipicephalus sanguineus | reverse complement strand
AAGGCATAAATGAACTTTATTTAGGTAGGCGATTATTTATTTTGCTTTTTCATGCAAGTAATGTCACCCGCTTGCATTAAACCGAGCTCACATAATACATTTATGTCATTTCTGAACTAAAACGGCCATTAAAAACCATTCTGTATAACTTAAAAGAAGCATCGTGTGTATACAGACAACATGAAGCATGAAAATTTTTGCGTGCTGCCCGAGCAGCGCTGCACCCAAACAGCCTGTGGATAGAGAGACGCAATGTTTTTTTGTTCTAGCAGCTAGTCCTTTATTATGTAATTTGCGCAATGGAATGAGTAAACGTTCTCATCTTTCGCTGACGGATAAGTCAGGCAAACGGAAATACCATATATGCTATGTGAAAAAAACTCATCAAAAGGCGTGGCCGCAATGTAAGATTTTAGTACCAATACACGAATAATATATAAACAAGAAATATTCTTTCAAGATTGTTAGAACGAACACACAACAGTGGCAATCCACTGAAGACTCGTGCTGTGGAAAATAAAACGCAGAAGGTGGAAAAGTGCGGGAAAGAGCCAAGAGGAACCGCGCGCTGCTCTACAGTGTAGCTAGGGAGCGTGGAGTGAAAAACACACTTAAAAAAAGAAGCAAAATAACATGCGCTACTGCGGCCCGCGCCCCGGAAGCTCCCGGTGGGGAGAGGGAAACTTCTTTTTTTCCGCTGTTCTCCGGTTTTCTTTCTCAGCGTTTTCTAGCCCCGCAAGGGCAGAATGGTGGAGCCGCCTCCTCTTTCGAAGAAGCCGCACATCTGCAGGCACGCAAAGCCGCCAAGAAAATGGGACACATGTCCGAAACAGCACCACTAAAGACTTGCGTTTGCCAAAATTTACGCGTGTACGTCTAGGTAGTAACAAGTTTGAATTAAGTTAGCGCGAATTGATCTTTTTCTGTAATGTGCAATGTAGTTACACCTTTATCTCTTACAGATAATAAGCTCATATTCCTCGGTATGCCTATTTGAAAAGTTTCTGTTACCCCATCACTTTGTCAGAGGTCGCCTTGCATATGTTCGTGACATTCATCATTTTAGCACAGCATTTCAAATAAAAATGTGAACCCCTGTTTTTTAATAAAAGACAAAGCAGGTACACCGTAACCTAAAGAAGTTAAAATAATCCCAACGATGCACTGCCTCAAGATACGCAATAATGCCAGTCAGAAATCGCACGGTGATCATTTTATACGTCTTGAAAATACTAAACAAAAAGATAAGCAAGCGAATATGATGCATGGAAATGCATGAGAAACATTCCGCGGATTTGTCTGACCTTCTGACTCATACGTATAAAAGAATCGCATAATGGAGCATTTGCGGCGGGTAACGCGCAACGCGCACTGCTGTTCTGTTGGAATGTTAATAAAATGTTTGATAGTTCCGTTATTTCACATAATGATAATTATCAATGGGAGCAACACGTGCTTAAAACTGGACGCTGTAGCTTTATATTTCTATGATTCTATGGACGCTGTAGCTTTATATTTCAAGACGCGTTAGACAAATGCATAGCTAGTGCGTCGCGGTAATCTGCCGTCGTCGGTGCCTCGCATGCAAAACGAAAAACAAGTAATAAAATTACATTGCTAATAGTAGACGCTTCACGTGCCGTTGACGATATGTGTGGCTGACTGTAGAGGCTGCGCAACGTAAGCGTACCGTACGTTTCTACACATATGAGAACTTAATTATCAAGTCCCTTGCTGACGCACCACATGGGACCAGGTGCACTGCTCGACACCGTTAGATTGATTTATATATTTGTCCAGCCTTACATCGGCTTCATAGAGTGATGAGGATTTGTCAGCAGAGCTCATCAATCTAACGCCGTTGTTATCGAAAGCAGAGCAAAATAACGCGACGTGGTGAAAAGTATTCGTCTCTGATCGAGTGACAAGTTGAACACTGGTCAATTTTACTTTGAAGTTCAACATTTAGGTTTCGAGCTAACAAGCGCGAGCGCGTTTGGGCAGTATGTTGAAGAATAAGTCATGTAGTGTAGCTACAAACGCGATGACGGCCTTTGGTCAAACAAGGAAAACAGCAATGACCGTCAACCACAGACGTAAGGGAAACTTCCGGCTAAGGGATAACATCGAGTTTTGCTCTGAACTGACTGAAGTTAAGCTATTAATCGGATGCTGACTAGACATGCGATGGCCATAATGATGAGCGCATGCATTGACATCAATATGGAAGTTGGAGTTCTTCGGCGTTGTGAAGAATTATTCGATCGGAGAATATCGTTAAAATATTTTTATAACCTTGAGAAATCGCAAGATTTGAACACTCTGGAGATCAATGTATTTGCCACCAGGAAGTACATAACGGATAAGAAAGTGCAATCACGCGAATTTATGTTTAATGTGGCTTTACAATGGTCCATTGTGCCGCGGTATAGAGTTGACTGAAATATTTCGCAAATGGCACGTTGATTGTAACCGACCATATACATTACACCATCTATTAATAATAAACTTTATTGAAAATGAATTAAATCATTTTTTCTCCCATCGGAAAGGTTTTGGCTGCTTTATAGCGAGACCAAAAAAATATTAATTTCGTCACACGAATTGTGCGAAATAGAGTTCTCGCGGACTGCACAACTTTAACAGAAAATTTCAGATACGTGTTTCAGGGACGCGAAAGCTCTAACTGATTACATGAAAAGCTGAACTGCGAAGTGATCTTAAAATCTGGCGTTCTTGTAGCTTATTACACGTCCATTTGTCTAAGAATGACGTCGCATTTGCAGTTCTGCTCCAATCAATAACCCCAGCACTAAAGTTATATGTTTGCTGTGCCTCAGTTTTCCCGAATCCAGCCGAATATTTCTGATGTGCACATTAAGTATGTGAATAAGAAAAGGTACAATTGCGGAGTTGGTTAGAATGCGGAATTTAAATGTCGAAATTTTTCACCTGTTTCGCAAGAAACTTCAGAACCTTTAGCGATCGGGCCGCCGAGAATCCTCCGCCGCATTGTCATGAGCACCTTTCAAGCCTTATGATGACCTGTTATGATGAAGCACTTATATGCTCAATGTACAGTGGTACGACATCAGTGCTTTTCAAGTGTACCGAGCGTTTACGGTTTCTGCTCGAAGCTCAAGAAAATGTCCGCCTTTGCATGCATTAGACGCAAAGCATTTGGTTGAGCAACATCAATAAATGGGAATAAATGCGAGTACCGAGCAGAAATTTAATTGTAATCCTGATACTATAGCGCGCTAGGCTCTATTAAAATATCGATGATTTTGAACTGTCCACCGAACTGTCCACCGCTTTAGCACGGTCGTGAATATAAATAATATCTGATCGAGCCGCATGACAGAGGAAGGACATCAGATATAATGAAAACATTTGGAATATAGAATCCAATATCGCCATACTTGATTCGGTCTTCGGGAATAGCCCATATGCGTTAATACGAATATTTCAAAATATCATCTATGTCCAAATAAACACAAAATTAGCGTAAAAGTCGCTTGCAGAGCCAGAATTTGATAGTCCGCACACTCTGAAGAGTTTTAATATTTGTACTTGATGCTCAGTTTATGGTTTTCATGTTAATTTGTTTTAATGTTAGGGTGCCAACGATATTTTGTGTTAACAACGAAAACGGTTCAATTCAAATTCGATTCGCTTCTTGGACGCATTAGCGCTGCCCTAGAGAATTTAGCGCGCCTTTTTTTTTTTTCTCACCAGACACACGTGCGTTCCCCCGAAAAAAAAAAAGTGGTCAGATGGGGTCTTGCGGTCTTACTTTGAAGAGAGAGCGCACGCAGCATGCATCACATCCCTCTCCTAGAAAGAATGAAAAGTCCTGAAAGGAGGAACGGAATGTGCCGAGGGCGGCGGGGCGTGCAAGCGGAGCGCCGAACCTCGGACTTCTCGCGGTTTTTTTTTTTTGGCCTTTTTTTTTCTTTGTCACCGCGCTGGGGAGGGAAGCGAGCTCCGTGGCGTGCGGGAGTTCCCTTCCCGCGAAATCGTAGCTCTTTCGAGCGAGGAAGTGCTGAAACACTACGCAGAGGCGGGCATTGGGCAAGCACTCAGAAGCATTTCGTTTGCCTTGATCCTGGAGGCGCGCGGCCGTCTCCCGCTGCCGAGGATTTGACGCGAACTCGTAAGTGACATTCTATTTCCTCGGTGTATCGTATGGTGACTTTTGTCTAGCGACAAAATCAAATTTTATTTGCGCAATTGATGCGTCAATGTGGTCGTCTCTTCTAGCGGGCAGATCAGAAATGTTCAGGCGAACGGTGGTTATATTTGTCCGTGGACCCAAGACATCGTTGACGGGCAAATATGTAAGATTTTCTTGTTTTTTATTTGTGGCATCTTATTGTAAGACCGTAACCTATTTTGCCGTTTTCTCTAAGGAACACTGCAACAAGGACTGGTGTGGATAGCGTGCTGCGCTGGTCTCGTCAACTGAAAAGAATTCTGGTAAGACGCATGCTTGGTTACAAAAGTTTCACGCAATCGCTTTTCACGTTGAATTTGGTCGCAAGTGTGCTGTAAATGCCGACTACACAATATGTGACTGGCCCGCGGCCGCTTTGAAGGTAAGGTTGTGTTCTCATTAATTTATTT
The DNA here is from genome assembly GCF_013339695.2 of Rhipicephalus sanguineus. Lineage (NCBI taxonomy): Eukaryota > Metazoa > Arthropoda > Arachnida > Ixodida > Ixodidae > Rhipicephalus > Rhipicephalus sanguineus. Next base: position 79,971,164 of record NC_051183.1, on the reverse strand, counting down.
ATTGTACCATTTGTTTTGCAGTGACATTACGAGCCAACAAGGAAAACCTCAATCCATCCTGTCTCCACATATTGTCAAGTTTGTGCACTGTGGAGCTTGAAGCACTTCTCAGAATTTCAGCACACTCGCATTTATTGTAAGTGCAGTGTTTTTCTTATTTGTGCAGTGACAAAATAATTTTGTTTAGTTGTGTGAATAGAGTTTCTAGACGCGACATGACTGTGCAACTGGTCAAGTAAATAGTCTACCTTTCTCAGAGTATTATTCATTGTTCTTTCTTTCAGTCTTTTCCGACAGAAGAACAATGCAAGTCTCACATCTTGATGAGGGTGGCGATTTACCCTCTCACATCTCGACGGTAAAACGTCGCATCTGCGTACGTGTTCAGGGCCAAGAGCACGAGAACTGGCCGAAAGAAGGGAGCCGATCCAACAAGAATGCCGTCCGTTTTATATATATGTCAGCGCTATCATGCAGCGATCACATGGACTGTACGGTTGCGTTGCACAAGGGCTGATGCAAACGCTCCGTGCGAACAATGTTGCATGTAAAATTAGTACATCTATACAATTGCAAAATAAACATATAAAGAGAGAAAACTTATATTCACGTCTTTCTGTTATTGTGTGTTACGTATTAACACGTTAGTGCAGACCGTTAGAGGCGTTTAATTCCGTCTTACATGTGCACTCTGCCCGTAATTAATTCAGATAGAGTTAAACGCCTCTATAAACTGCCCGTTCACATTAAATACGACACGCATCAACACACCAGAAAAACAATTGATGCGTTTTCTTAGAACACGCACAAAATATAAGAAAAAAAAAAGCAGAGCAATACTAGCGAGGAACGTCCGCAACCGACCCACGGCCGTCGGTAAATCGACGCTTATGTGATGTCAGGCCTTGGTCAACCCGCGAGCGGCATGCACTCGGCATCGTCGGCCACGGTGGACGGGCCTACATCGGGTGCCGACGCAGGCCCACATGAGGCCAATGTCAATCCCCAAGACCGGCCCTACATTGGTTGCCAAGGTTGGGCCAACGACAGTGCAGTTGGCCAGCGACATCAGGCCGACATTTTGCCAAGGATAAAATGTTGCTTGGGAGACTGGTTACATACTACGCTACGAGGGACGAACGGGTGCCGCTATAAGGAGCTTCGCCCCTAAAAATTCTGAAGTACCCGGCCGCGGATTCGAAGTAGTAACCCCTCGCTCCCCAGCGCGCTGCGTTAGACAACTCAACCAACGCGATGTTTTTTTTTCTTTCATGGTATTTATTACAAATGTGTGTAATTAGCATACATAGCGAACAAAATACTCAAGGCGGCCTCTACCAGCGTATGTGTCGGCGAAACAACGGCGAGCTATTTATATACACCACGTACCGCTGGTGGTAAGCAAGTCTCGGAGGAGCGTGAGCGTGTTTCTATCACGCAACGCTCCTAATTTTCTTTCAATTTCAAAACAGCCCTTGAGACGCGCACGACAAATTGGCCCTTTTTTGTACCAACTCGTGATGTGGAAGGAAAAAAAAATTACAGCATATCCACGGGTGAATGATGAAGAGCTTGGGCGAAGCTCCTGAAGCAATCATGGTTACACCATGAAATGTTCAGTGGTTTCGCCCAGCAGAAATCAAAGCGATACCGCTTTATTTTTCCTTTTTTCTTATTTGTTTATTTATTTATTATTTATTTTATTTTTTCCATCTCTTTCTATCTCTATGGGACAGCGCCATCTATTGAATGATTCGGGAGACGCGACGGCGGGGACACGCCGCATGGAGCGACGACCGACCAGGTGGTGCTATAAGGAGCTCCGCTCCTAAAAAAGAAAGAACACCGGGCACACCAAGGTACACTTAGAGTTACTGTATATGCTACCTTTAGGTAGCAGAGTTGCGCATAGGTCCGCCATCTTGCCCGCCGTGGCATCCACGCTAAGCAGGAAAGCCGCCTCTCTGGAATGTAGGAGCCGACGCGGCTGCTGTTGTTGCTGCTGTCCTCTCGGCCCAGCGGCTCCGTGCACCTTCTCGTTCGTTCATAACGCGCCGCTGGCGCAATGACTTTCGATTCGAAAAAAAAAAAAGAATGGAAAGCTCAAAGAAACAATAATTTGAGATGGAACAGGTGGAGATGGGACACTATCGTAATATTTTTGTTTTAAATGGCAATTAGAGAAAGTGCGACGGTCACGATTCTGGACCAATTAAATTCAGCCTAATTATTCGTTTCACGTAGTTTTTGATGCAGCACTTCAAAAGATTAAGTGAATAGCTCGAGAAAACAAGTGCTAAAATTATCACTGTGTTTTACAAATAGCGCAAGCTAACGAGAATTTCGCGTACGTCTAGGTAGATGTGGCATATAATAAACACTCGGTCATGCTTCCAACTTTTATGCCGCACAGTGGTCGGAATGAATCATGCTGTTTTGATAGACCTGTAAGGTTCATATTCACACACATCGCCTCGTTCACACAGTCACTCGCGCATATTTTTACCGTTTTGTCCCGTTTTGTCCTGTTCGACTTTTAGTCAACCTTTGACCAGTGAGAGAGAAGCGATATATATCCTGTTCGTTATCGCCGGCTTCTGACGTCTCCTGCGCGGCAGCCACTTGAGACGGCGACGGACGACGGAGACAGACTTGCCACATGAAATCGAGAAGAAGGCCTTTCCGTGCTCTTGTCGGTTCGTGCAGTGGGGAGCGCAGCATCCTGTCATTGTCGCAACTTCGCAACACTGAGTCAGGGCGCTGCGCCGCGCAGACGTTCGCAAAAACGGACAGCAGAAGACACCACCACAACAACGACAAACAATCCGAACTCAGCTGGACCGTCTTGCGCTTCGCCGGACGGCTTGATTTGGCTTGATACAACGGTGGTGGCGCGGCGATCGCCAGCACCCGCGCGGCCGTGAAGTTGGCTTTCCCTAAAACGGATGCTTTTTGCGCACGTGAGCGCGCTGGGCGAATGGTGGCGCGAGCGGCGAGTTCTATCAGAGGCGCAACTCTGCTACCTAAAGGTAGCATATACAGTAACTCTAGGTACACTTTGCATCAGACGCCCCCGTGTGGCTGTAGACGCAGGGGGTCACTCCACGCGCCGCAGTTTCAAAGAAGAAATATCTAAGAGCATCTAATTCGCCATTGTCGACACTTGCAGCGCATTGCTCAAGCACGTAGACGTTAGTTCACGTTTGCCCTGTGCATGCCTGTGCGTTCTTTTAGGGCGTCCTTCTTTGTGCTTCAGCGGCGCGCTGCAAGTATCGAGATACTTCTGGTTCTTCGTGACATTTCAATTTCTTGCTATCGCATTCATTGCTCGCCCTTGCCGCGAAACTGACTTTTTCATCAAAACCCTCACTACTTATCAGAGATGACGCGCGAGTGCCGCTTTACCGGCTTTACTTCGGAGACGATTTGCCAACGCTTGCCCTCGCGACGCTCCGCTGAGACCCGAGCTTCGTGCGGAAGCAAACAGGAGGGAGCATTGCGCTATGTGATACAAAGAAAGAAAGAAAAATAGTAGGTCAGGCTCGCCCACGTCAAGCTCCGCTTGCCCCCCCCCCCCCTTTTCCGTATAGAGGATGGGCTCCTATTTCTCTTAGCAACGCGACGCAGCGCTGGTCCCCGCTTCGCGTTGCCGCCACTCTTACGATGTCTTTTTTTTTTCGTCGGCAAAATAAACAGAAGTCAATGAAACGACTTAGAAAATATACGTTTTTTTTCTTCCCTTAAAGCTCACTTAAGATTCAAAGCTACGCTAAGGTGGGCGCACTCGGACTCAGGCTCACTAAAGTGTTTCTCGGCCTGATTCAGACTTTCTGTAGCTCTGAGAAGGAGTGGGTCTAAGCGAATCAACTCACGCGTTTGCAAATCTATACTTGAATATGAGGTCACTTGCTTAGAGAACTGGTCTTCTAGAATGTAAAAACTCACAGGGTCCCTTAAGCATTCACTTAAGATTACTCGAAGGCGAAAACCATCTTCTTGTTCTTCTCAGTCAAGGTATCGATCCTGCCCCCGACACCCTCCGAAAGCTTTGCGCATCAGCATGGTTTTGCATTGCCTCCAGGATTGGAGGCACCTCTCCTGGTTTTGCACTGCCTTCGTGATCTGCCCACTTTTGACCAAGCTGGGATGTCATGTGATTACGGCATCATGTGATGTCACAAATTTTGCCAATCTGTGACGTCATGATTTTTGCATCACTCGTTCTTACAGTTAAGGACGAGTGAGTTAAGGACGAAGATTTAAACATCATGTATAACGTTTGCACGCTGAAGCATATGGATATTTGTTATTCTATCAATCAATTAGGCTTAATGTGCTGTTGATACACAACCTTTCTTTATCACGTAGGGGCCAAGAGTTACTAGCCTTATACTCACAGGCCACAGTTGAAGCCTGTATGCCTCTTTCTTGACAAAGTCCTACGTAAATTATGCACACTTCTGACTCATTGCGTATCAAGATGCACAGTGCACAGCCGAAGAAACATTATTGATTATGATGCTCCCCAATGAGAAAATTGAGCATGGCTGTATGCATGTTTTCAGTTTGTGGGCTCCTCGGTGGCAACAAGCTTCAGCCTCAACAACGCGAGCACCTCGCTTCAACAGCACAGATTGCAAATGCTATGGCACCATCTCATAGCCTCATATGTCATTCTGCCCTCCTCAACCTCTCACCCTTTGGCCTAAAAGCTGTGCTCTAAAAACACATGATGTTGGTAGCGGTGTCATTTTTGGATATTGCAAACCAGGGGCTTTATTCTGTTAACGATTCGGTTTAAGAAGGGCTCGCTTTGCCAAAATGCGAAGGGCGATGCCGTCGCCGCAGGGCCTGACGCAGGTGTGACGATAGCTTCACCCAATCGCATGTTGCGTGTTGTCAAAGTGACCTCTTCGAAAACCAAATCGTCACAGAATACGGGCCCATGACACTTGCGTGGCATTTCTAAGCACTGGACTGCAGGCAGTATCTTCATTCAAAACACACCAGTGCATCATTCTCCTTGAAGTAAAGATTTATTTGATGAACCCTGTGAAATGGGTGATGGCAGGCGATGTATTAACCATTGTATGATTATGTGCGATGCCCTACATCTCTAACAGGGCAGGCACTATTTGCAATCTATATACAGACATAAAATTTGCTTGTTCTTAGATCACTCTATATACACAGATGTACTTGACTCGTTCTTATCAATGAGTTAAAAGCGTTCACAGTCAGGGACAGTTCCTGCACTTTTGCAGAACTTCTTGGGCTTTCGGAGACTTCTGGAGTCCTGCCTCTTCGATATTTAGTGTTCTTTCTCTGTGCCAGGATCCTTCCCATAAAACACAAAACCTCTATAAAACGTCTTTCTAACGTTTAAAACCTCTATAAACCTCTATAAAACGTTTTATAGAGGTTTCGTGTTTCATGGGTTGGTACCTTTATGGCCGTCCGGGTGGTGCAATAACCCATAGTGCAAACATGCATTGCCCGTGCTTGATCAGCAGGCCAGAAAACAAGTTCTTCCCTGCACGGCATACTGGTCATGAGCTGACATACATGACTGGGCTGTCTCGCAGTTCTTTGCATGCATTTCTCAGAAACGTGAGGGTCACGGAAACCCACGCAAAACTTTTTCGTAACACTTTCTGTCTGATAGACTTGAGCATGCAGTGCTGTTAAGAGCCTCCCTTGCGTGTCAGTACCTTCTTCTATGGACATTCAGAAGATGCTGATGACATTGCTTGCATACACATTAACCGACATACTGTGAGCCAGACATCATGCGTCACACAGTCTCTATGTGCCCACTCATGTAGCATACCAGGCTGCAACTGCTTGTAGCTCACACAACTTTTGACAGCTAACTGAGGGCCAGGGGAAGCTTGTACTTTTCGCAGAACTTCTGCACTGCGCACAGCACCCCTCGTCTGAGTGGCTTGTGCTTGGAGCGGCGTTCGGGGCCGTCGTTGCACGCCAGAACCTTCCTGATGGCGATCCTGAACAGCGTAGCATTGAGTCGTTCCCGCCGCGCTGCCTTGCGGATGGCGACGAACAGCTCCTCGGCGTGGTCCTGGCTAGTGCTACCAGTCAGAAGCTTGTCCAACGGTGGCGGTGAAGAGTTGTCGGCCTCCTCGCCCAGCAGCAGTGTGGAGCACATGGAGAGCAGGCTCTCGATGGTCACCAGAAAAGCGAGGTAGGGCGTCTTGCGGTTGGTGCTCGTGATGGGGCTGCCGTGGATGTCGGTCAGATTGGAGATGTATGTCTTGCAGCCTTCCAGGAAAGGCTTCCAGGTATCGATGTTCTCCCTTTCCAAGGGGGCACCGTATCCCTGCAGGTGAAAGGAGGGTTCTGAGAATCGGTTTAAGAGAACGCAGAAATCTGGAAGTCCTTCCTTCAGGGTTTTCCCCAGAAATTTTTAGGGGCTGACATATTGAAAGCAGGGGGGGCGGGATATGACAATTAAGAATTTAAACTTTTCAAGCTTCCCGCTTTCAACACACATCCCCATCGTATTTCTGGCATCTATGACACACATAGAAAATGGAAGCAAGGGCACTTGTGACCTAGCACAGGTACTGGATTTGGCAATCTTTGATACCACAGGGCTAGCTGTTCAGAATCCTTTTTACAGGACCAGATGGCAGGAGGCACTGCTCGCTGGTATTGCGCGAATTTCAGAGGGGTCAATCGGAGAGGTGGGCAGTCTTTCAAAAGCAGTGGGTGGTGAACAAGAGTGATGGGTGGCATTTCAACCGTCCCCCCCCATGGGGAGATGTCTGTTTCTGGATCATGACCTTGTTGACTGAACAGACTACAGCCAATTATAATCATTCGCATATGTGCTCGACGAGAAACACAGTCTACATTTTATGACTTCAGAGACATGACACTATTCACGGAATGCAGATCCCCCGTGCCACATGGTGCACTGTACCCCCGCATATATTGGCGCTGTTCTCTATGATTCCCGATTATGGCAGGCATTGCCTTCTTCAGTGGGTACAGCTAATGCTCAAGAGGGGTCAAGATATAAGGACTACCATTCACACTGATGGCATTTTCGAACCTTCACATTCTCTTTACTAGTGAAGTAAATAACAGTGACAAAGCTCTCAGAGGGACGAGGTTTCTGCATATGTAGAGTGCACACTATTCGCAACCACACTGTGTGCCAACATACTCAGGTTACCTTTACAAATTTTTTTATTACCAGATATTTTCATAGAAGAGTCTGGTGTTGGGCCTGTTGGTACATAGCTTGAAAAAGAGGAACCCAGCCTTCAACAGACACGTACACAAGAAGGGAAGAAAGACGACGACCACACCCAGTGTGTGGTCGTCTTTTTTTCTCTTCTTGTGTATGTGTCTGTTGAAGGCTGGGTCCCCCGTTTTCAAGATATTTTCAGTTGAAGGATTTTTATGTAAGTGCCAACATTACAGCGTATCTTCATAACAGCAGAATTTCCAAGCTAAAACTTCCATAAAATGGCTTGATGAAGATGCTACTCCCTTCTTGGCTTCTTCAATTAAAGTTTCCCCCTACATATCTGCAAATTTGGCTCCCAGAAATGATGGTGGCTCTGTCCAGTCATGCTGTGATGTGATCAAGAAATATAATACAGTAAAACCTCGTTATAACGAAGTTGAAGGGGGAGTCGTAATTACTTCGTTATAACCATTAGTTCGTTATAGCCAATATCCATTTCTACCGACAATTAGCACGCAAGTGCCACAGCAGCCCGCCACGCAAACGAAAAACGGCCGTCGCACGGAGAAAAACTAGCAAAAGAAAGAACAGCAAAGAACTGCTACTTTATTCACGCCAAACTTGGCACACCAGCTGGCGGCTCACTTAGCAGAAAAATAGTCCTTAATAGACTTCTGCCGTGTCTTCCTCAGACGGATGATGGCTTTATCGGCCGCTGCCGCTATGTCGAGGCCGTCCTCGCCGTCATCGTGAGCGCCGAAGAAGCAGCGCAGCGGGTCTGCCGCATCCAGCGCTTGCGCGGACGTCGGAACATCGGGTTCACCAACTCCGGGATGTCGTCGACACATTCGTCACTGTCGTCATTCACCACCCCTGTCACCGTCAGCTCTTCGGTTGTCACCGCGTCAGCATCGGCACTAACGTACGTGCAGAAGGTGTCGCAGTCGAGCACAACTCCGGCGTCAAGGAGAGCGTCCCACGACGCCAGGTCTTGGTCACCCGCGGCACCCTCATTGGCGGCAGCACCGATATCTTCGCTGTCACCGCCGCTGTTGACGCCAAATGAGGCATGCCGGAAGCAGTTTGCGATCGTGCTTGCTGTCGCGCTTCATGCTCATATTGAGTAGAATTCGGTCGATTACACGCTCGCGGTACCGTGCTCAACGCTACGCCGAAATCTTCGGCAACTTTTTTCTTCTTGACGCCGGACTCAACGGCTTTCAACATAGCCGCCTCCTGTTCGATTGTAATCGTTTTGCGCTCTCGTTTGCCGTTGCCGTCGTCCATCTCCCGTCTAGCGGCGGGAACCGAGAGGGACGCTGTTCTGATGCACACGCAGCGAACGACAAGCAAAAAGGCCCGCGCCGTCCCCGCGTCGCCGTCCACGCGCGCAACAGGAGAGCGGGCGGGTCCACGAGTTCCGCGGGAGAGGGGAGGCCGGGTGACGTGCGCGGGTGGGTCCACGAGTTTCACTGGAAGGGGAGGCAGGCAGACGCGCACCCTCGCGCGTGTTGGCAGGCGGCTCCACGGGAGCGCGAGGCGCGAGTTTTGAATTACTGCATCCGTGATGGGACGTAAACCGTCGCGCGCTATAAGACATTGACTTGCCGGCTACCAAAACGGTCAGTAAATGCTCGGTGGGGGAAAAAAAAGGTTCGTTATATCCATTGCGAGGAAATTTTAGCTTCGTTAAAACGAGGTTTTAAATACATGGGCGTCTATGGGAATTTCAAGGGGAATTACGATTGCTTCGTTATATCCATTAGTTCGTTATATCCCGCTTCGTTATAACAAGATTCTACTGTAGATGGCTGAAGTGTTCATCCATAGATATCATATAATTCTCAACTGTATTTTCTTCACCCTCCAAGAATATGAAGGTGCAATCAATATCTGTCACTAACGCGAAGGTGATGTAACTACAACGCTGACCCCATGTCAAAAGCATTCTCTAAGTGCCACAGGACAAAACTTTATATGCAGTGCCAGTGCATTTTCTCACCAATTCAGAGGGAAGATACCTCTACGAATGCTGGTTTATTGGCTAGCATATTACGATGACTACCCGGCTTTTACCCACTCATCTATTCGTGACATGGTTGCACTTGCACAAAGCTCCATTCCTGTGCTGACATTGCCACTGCTGCACTGACAATTGCAGCTGGCCTGATGTTGCATGCTACTTGGAAGTTTGACGCCGGCGCAAGTGAAGCTGACCTGGCTCGTATACACGAGAGCTTTGTGGACCCCAGCAGTGCATTTGCGGAAACTGCCCACTATGGATAAGTGGTCCAGTTCTTGCCACTATGCTTCACTGCAATGGTGTGTATGCTTTTCCACATTACACAACTACGCTGTAGTGATGCTCTTACCAATATGAAATGTGCATAAGATCCTTACCATGAAACAAAAAACCACACACCTGCGTCACTGCGGTCGACCTGAGCATCTCGGTGAGCTGGTGGAAGGTCTTGATGAAGCGGATGGTTGCCTCACAGCCGCGAAACTGTGGCATTTGAAGTGCGCGGCCACAGAACTCAATGCCGTTGGCGAAGTTCAGGCCCAGCACGGGCTCCGACAGGCTGACGCGCATGAGCAACTCGTCCCAGTCGACACTTGCGAACCTGTGGCCCGCAGGGTAGACAAACGCCTGTGCACGGTGAAGCTCCATCACGTAGTTCCACCGGATTTCGGAGGCCGTGCTGTCGCAAATGCGGTGAAGCAGCGCCAGCGATGTCTTCACCAGCGCCTGCATTTGGCGCGCATCGAAGACGATGTGCACCCTCGCGTCGGGCCGTTCGGGGTGTGGGAACCATGGCCGCATGCTCTCGGGGCTTGGGTCGGCGCCCAGCTCGCGCAGGAGGCCCGCGTTAAACGTGGGGCCACCGAACGTGACGGCCACGACATCCGCGCGAACATCGTGGAGCTTGGAGATGCAGAGGCGCAGCAGACCTGCCAAGTCTCGGTCCGAGAGGTCATCGATGAAGAAGTAGGCGCACGGTGCCTTCCAGTCCAGCTGGAGTGAGACGACCACAAAGACGAGGACATTGCGTGCGACCGGCAGGCTGTCATCCTCGACAGTTGTGCCGAAGTCAATGTAGCCGCGTACATTGCGGCCGTCGTGCGAGATCTCCTTGCGTATTGACATGTCATCCACGACGAGGGTGCACAGCAGCCGGCCGCTTGGGCTCGTGGTCGCCTTCTCCCGGATGTTCTCGTACACTGCTCCTGGAAAGCCCGGCCCGCATGTTGTGTTGCTCATCCAGGCGCGCGCCACCGGCACGGGTGGTATGGCCACGTCGTACAGCTTCTGGACGTCCTCGTAGGCCTCAAGCGAGAAGCACAGCAGTGTGAGCGCGAGACTGCGCAGAGCACGCGGGTACCCGACAGTTTTGACCACCGCTGCCTTGGTGCTCGATGCCCGGTAGTCCCTCAGGATGCGGTCCATCTCTTCTTGGGACGTCGACGAGCACACCTTTTCCAGGAGGCTGGTTAGCAGGGGCGTCAACTTGCCCGACTCCCTCAGGCCGTTGACGATGTCCTGCAGAGAGTCTATCGGTTTCCGCATGACAAGCCCAATGGGAGACGGCGGCCTCTTGGCGTCGGGTGTGACCTGGACAGATTCGTGGGGTCGCTTCTTCTTCCTGACATACGACCGGCATGGTGTTGCCTCAGGCTCGTCAGGATCTGACAGCTCCTGGGACAGCTTGGGCCTGTCGAGGTAGGACCTCTGAGGAACACCCTGGAAGAAATAGCAATGTCCGTGTGACACAGGCTGGAGTGACGGAGCTTCAATCAATGCTTTCATCTTCGCGTAGCCCTTTGAGATGCTTTGTACACAATTTCTTACACCACTTGTCTTTGCTAGCTGTGTCAACTGGTGAGTAAGAAAGAGCCAGACACATTGAGGTTTGAGTGGATTGAACCTCCTGTGTAAGAGCATGGAAGCTTGGACGAACTTGCATGACATGATGGAATGACTGCACAGCATGCACAGCACGAGCATGCGCTCGCTGTGTCTGCCCTTTTTTGTCTGTCCTTGTTTTTTTCAGCACTGTGCAGTTATTCCCGCGTAATAAGCGTGTCTTCATTAAACTTCATTTTGCACTGTACTGCTGCATACGCTCACTTTGCTGGAGGCACTACCATGTTAAACAAGCGGTTCGACATGTTGTTTTCCACGAGCCATGACAAAAGTATAAATTTTCTTTGCTAGAAATAAACATGACCGAAAACGAACTCGCACTATATTCCTCGCCAGAGAATCACTTCTATTTATGCAAAAACGAAACAAGAATGACTTCAATGTAAACAGATATTTAATTACAATTCAATTAAGAATAATTACTATAACACAAATCAATGCATTATGACATTACCCTTGTTTCAATAGAAAATTGAGTGCCTTCAAATAATGTTCTGTAAATTTGATGCACTTACAGGCAGTTCCTCATAGGTCATGTCTGAAAAGGTTAAAGGGACACTAAAGAGAAACAATGAATCGGTTTAGATCGATAAATTGTGCTATGAGAACTCTAATGTCGTTAATGTCGCCATCACAGTTTGATTAATAAGGGAGTAAATCAAGTTGAGAATTTCATTTTTAAATTTCGCGTCGAAATCTTCCCCCGTGATGTCACGGATCTCAAAGTGTATTTATCGTATTTTGGTGCCATTGGCTCAACAAAATTACCCCAAACTTGGAATGTTAAATCTATGGCCCTCTCAAAGGACAATGTGCTTCATTTGTACTGATTAGAAACTATGTAGTCCCTGGGAGGCACCATAAAAACATGTGACATCACGGTGAATGGTGCGAAAACTTCAAGGTGGCATCGCCACCCACATTTTGTTTTTGTGCGTTTTCTCGCTTACTAAGAGTCTTCTCACAGCAAGCGTGGTGTTTTTGGTATCGTGAAAGATTACTTTACTAATATGAGAAAAATCGTTTGGCTCTTTAGTGCCCCTTTAAGGCAGAACTTTGCTTTCTCTTGTTGTCTATTGCTCCACACGATAGGATTTTCTCAATTTCTTGTACAGCTGCAAAGCAAGTAAAGAATATACCGAGTCCAATGTGGAGGAACAGACAGAACAGTTGGTGATGAGACCACTAGTGTCTTACCAGCGCTCAAGAGGCAAGTTGCACGACTGAGCACAGCCAAAAATAATGCGCAGTGACTGCGCGAACATCATAATTAGGCTGAAGAGTACTTTGGTTAAGGCAAGTTGGTACCACATGTTTAGAGGTTGACCTGCACAACAGGCGAACACTGAAGGTCCTGTGTGCGAGTGTTTCCTTCAGTGTTCACCTTCTGTGCTGGTTAACCTTGCAACTGAAATTAAGTTGAAGCGAACATGCTTACAAGCAGGCCAACACAGGGCAAGTTGTGCTATTCCATACATACTATTCCATCCACCGACATCATCACAGAACCACGATGGTTGCATTTGTAGCAAAGCAATGCCAATTCTGTCTAGTCCCAGGTCCTTCTTGTGTGAAATCTGGGAACCATATTCACAAATGCCAGGATGGAGTGGCGAAAAGACCATTTGCCTTCTGATAAACTGATCACTCAAGTGACATGTCGCTATTTCCAGTTCGTCTAAAAGACTGGCATAGTTGGCTGAGGCGGTTACACTCTTAGAGTGTGCAAGTCTTGGCAGTGACGGCAACGTTGCAATATGCAAGTTCGTTGGCTAGCTGTTACTCAAGCTGACGTAAGATAGCATAAGTGGGCCTCTGAAGGCATTTCAACACCACGAAAGTTACTATCAGGATTTTCATACTTGTTGAAGAATAGTCATTCACCTGCATTCCTTAACAATCTTGATTTAGGCGAATCTGCAAACCTTTGGATTACTACGCACATAATAGCTAGCTACCATGTGGTCACAAGTCATGCTTCCATGTAAAAGGTGTTCACTGCTATTTGCACTTCAATTTATGAGCGCCTACAAAATGGCAAACTTGGTGAGTAGACGTCAGTTCAAGAATTTTAAGAGAGTGGCATACGTACACTATAGTACATACATCTTTGTTAGCATCACAGAGGAACTAGTCCACTGGCTTGAGCATGCATTGTCGTCCACATATCTTTCAGTCACAACCGAAGCTCTTTCACTTGATTGAGCGGACATGCTGAAATATTCAGTTGCTCTTATCTTTCTGCGATATCCTAACTGCAAAAAGTATAAGCCACCCATAAAAGCAATGCAAAGATGTAGTATGAATTGTGCTTGGTGTGCATTAAGCCATAATCAGATGTGCTGCATTATTATGATTACACCCATGATTGAATACACAGGCACTCTTTGTAGGAACCACATACTGACAACACCACTAAAGAAATTAGATAGAGCTGATAAAGAGAAAAACCAGACTGACCCACCACGGTGGCCTAGTGGTTAGGGTGCTCGAATGCTGACCCGCAGCAGGCCGTGGGGTCAAATGCTCGCCGCGGTGGCCCCATTTTCGATGGAGGTGAAAACAGCCGAGGCCCATGTGCTTAGATTTAGATTTAGGCACACGTTAAAGAAACCGAGCTAGTCAAAATTTCTGGAGCCCCCCCGTAACGCGTCTCTCATAATCATAAGCCCCGCCACGGTGGTCTAGTGGTTATGGCGCTCGACTGCTGACCCGAAGGTCGCGGGATCGAATCCCGGCTGCGGCGGCTGCATTTTCGATGGAGGCCAAAATGTTTGAGGCCCGTGTGCTTAGATTTAGGTGCACGTTAAAGAACCCCAGGTGGTCGAAATTTCCGGAGCCCTCCACTACGGCGTCTCTCATAATCAAATCGTGGTTTTGGGACGTTAAACCCCAGATATTATTATCTCATAACCATAACATGCTTTTGGGACGTTAAACGCCAACAACTATATTATTATTATTATTATTATTATTATTGAGAAAAACCAGAAAGCTCATTTGCTCCAGGTACTACCAACTAAACTCACCCTTTCAAAAATAAAGAAATCTGACGCTGATGAGCCATGTATTTAAGCAGGTAATTTCACATGTTCACTGAAAGACTGTCCCTTCTTTCTTCTCGTTTGTAACCTTGCGCCACGTCTTTCAAGTAGCTATGCATTAACTAGCCCAACATAGTGTGTTCTTAAACCTCACATGTTCAGTTCCCACCTCTACGTCTTAACCCTTTTGCAGTCGCTGACGTACCAGTAAGTTTACACGTTTTCCCCCCGTAGTGTCATTGATGTACCAATACATTCTCGATTGTGCATTCAAAAATTCGCATCGAAGTACGAAACTGGTGTGTTCCTACTGGTCGCGCCATCTGTCAAATTTTTCCACAAGCTCCTATTGTGGCCCCCACTGTGTTGGTACGTATATTGAAGGGTATGGAGTGACTGCGCCCACTCTATTTTGCTGGGGGGGGTGTGGCTGCTCCCTGTGCGCTACTCTCTCGGGCTGAGCGACTATGCGGTGCGCATGCAATTACGGGTACAAGGGTGCGAATGCGGTTGTTCTGCGATCTCCCGCAGGTTTCACCTGCACCGAGTCCACATGAGATACTGGAGTTGACGCGGTGGGACCGTTATCCCGGAAGCGTGATGGCAAACCGAAAATGTGTGGGAGAAAGGCGATTTCTCACCTAAGTTGTTTACTTAGGACGCGTCACATTCCGCACAGTCCGTAAACACAACCCTGATCCAACTGGGAGCGCAAGAAGTTGATTATTTTAGCTTCCCTGATATTCTTGAAACCAAGCCAACACTGGGTGTGCATCACAGCCAGAAACACCCGAGAGTTAAAGGGTTAACAACAAACTGCCTGTCAACTCCAACCAGCACCTCTCACAACAAGACATGCAGGACATGCCAACCTACATTCTTTTGTGATAATTCTTGAATTTCTAATACGGTACTGCATTCGAACCTCTTTACAACAAAGTAACACAGGAACCATAAATTAGTTGTTGTTATACCCGATATTCGTTGTAACAGTAAAGATAAAAATCTGCACTAACAAATTGGCAATCTGGCTTTTTGAAAAATCCTAGACGCAAAAACACATTATTCCAGGCTTCAAACCCACTGTAAATGAGGTAAACCTTAGTTGTCTGATTACGCCATTTCAAACTTCATTTCATAAGGTTGTGCAGCCAGTCAAATGCACTTTTTTTCGCTGGATGACCAAAATTTCCACAACCTTTTCAAACAATTAAAAAAAAATAAGGCTGAGAATTGTCTTTTAGTAATTATTTTGCTTTTCATGCTCCCTTTCAAGTTTTGAGCCTCACGCGAGTGACATATTTCTTCGTTACAGCCGATATCATGGCGGCTCTCACGCTTTCAGTTTCGTTATAAAAAGAATAAGTGTCATTGAAATGATATGTGACCTACGAAAGTTTGTATTTAGTTCCCTAAAACTGATAATTGCCTATATCAGTGTATGCTATAACAAGGTCCCACTGTACTCCCTTGAACAGTGGATCTTGCTATACAACCAGATGCAAACTTTCAGATACCATGGGTGCTGTGAAAACATTTTTTTTTTTTGAACAGCATAGGCACTTTGAAGCTTCAAAGCAAGTTACATGACACGAAAGTGCACATTCGAGTAATGTAACGAAAGTCCCCATTTTTAGTTGCAAAGTTGTTGACAAAATAAGCTGCCTTGTTATCTTTTACCTTACTGTCATGGCATGAAATTTTCGCTCGCGATAGTAACACAAGACAAGAGGATTAAACCATCTACAAGTACCTCAAAGTGTAGGTCAGGAAGCAGGTAGAGGGCTGCCGTCTTTCTACTTCCACGTGGTAGTCGTGCCACCCGTTCTCTCGGCGTTCCGTTTGTGGTAGAGTCCTGTTTGATGGGGAAAAAAACGGCACGGGCATTACAGAGTTTTTATTCGGCCGTAAACTTCTCAACATTGGGGGATACAGGCTTACCGAAAGTGTTTCTAGTGGTAGCCAGATGGTAGGGACAGCTTGTGGCATTTTGTTTAATTACAATACCCTCTGCAATAATTTTCAGTTTTTTAGAGTGTTGTCAAAAAGAAAATAATAATAATAATGAAAGTACTGTGAGTTAAAGGGACACTAAAGGCAAATAACAATTTATGTCAGAGTGAAAGCTCAATGTATGACTACTTCTAAAACGGCAATATTATTGACAGCAGAGCTAAATGTATCACATGATGAGCGCCATGAGCGGGACATTTTCGAAGCGATCCCTATGACGTATGAGAGTCTGCCTCTACAATAAATCACTAGTAATCAAACTAGCAGCAACAAAAAAAGAACCTTCCGTGCACCAAAAGACGTAATAAAATGCTGTTTGTTCGTTTCCGTTTGATTCATGGAAAAAAAGAACCTCTGTGGCGTTGCCATGAGGAACGGCGCGTGTGGTTCAAAGGTTCCGTTTTCACCGAACTATGCTTCGCCCGGCGCCCTGCTTCGCTCACGCGGTCGCGTCTGAGTGGTAGTTTCGGGATCGGCGTACTGCCGCGTGTGTTTTGCGCGCTCATGAAAGTCTGAAAGTTCGACAAAATACCGCATGCATGTGATGTTGCCGGATGCCCGAATGGTGCACGCCGCCAGTGCACGCCGCCACACGCCGCCACGCAGTAAAGGCGGGCAACGTTGGGCACGGCAACAGTGACGTATGAAAGTCGGATTTCAGGCGGGTGATTTGAAGTGCGCTAACGCGATGCGGACCACTAAAACGTGATTTCAAAATAAGCACTTCCTTGGCATAAAAGCAGCACTACGAGGTTTCTGGACCGCTATTTCAACAATCAACGTCTACTTAATATTTGCCTTTAGTGTCCCTTTAATTACTATCTTACTGGCAATGCCTAAAGTCAACAGTAAAGCACTGCACATAAGTCACTCATTCTAAAAGACAATGCGTGCAAACATGGACACAAGAAAGAAGTCAAGAGACCACAAACGCCGACTTACAACTGCTAAGGTGCACAACAGCAGAAAAGAAAGAAGGCACAAAAACTTATCTGCACATGCCCATGCAATAGGCAAACCTATCAATCCGGCACGCGTGGGGGTCTACGTGAAAGATAACTATTAAGGCATTTGATTTCTTTTTTATGCAAGTTAACTGACGGTTGACTCCCGCATGCGCCTACCATTATTATCAATATGTCATGCCTCAATTATTAGACCCGTTTTTTTCATTCCTGCGCCTGTACAAAACTGCGCATTCACCGAATTTTGGCGTTTCCTTACACCCTCGACAATGTAAAGATAGATTAGAAGGTGAGCCTGAAGGTGAGCCTCTGGTTAACGATCCCTTATGTTCCAATAATCTCTCGTTAACAGAGATTAATGAAATCTCTGGCATTTGTGGTGTCTTGACTTCTTTTTTGTGTCTGTGTTTGCACACTCTGTATTTCACAATGAATGCTTACCAACTAGCTCAGCTCTCTGTTACTTTAAAAATATGTCCCTCAATATTATCTTTGTGCATCTGTGGTTAGGTTCTTCATTATCAGATGTCGCTACCATCGTTGCCCAATGTGTGTACTTCACCAGTTACCCATAAAAACGCAAATGCCAGAAAGTATATGGACAACTAATATACTCCATTCACATCAAACATGATTGATACAATTTTCAAACTGCAGAAACTCAAACCAACGCTTCTTGCACATAGAGGGATCCCCACTTGCAAATGCAAAAGATGGGAAACACTTGAGGCAAGTCAAAGCTGGATATCATGAATTATTGTCTCCATCATCGGTCGCATCCCCCAGGAAATCCCACTGTACAATGCATCTACTGAAAAAGTTCACCACATTTTTTATATATCAAATGCTGTGCCTCTGAAAATGCACTTCTTGTAACTATGCTATCGGGATTGCATCTCATGCGATTGGAAATATATTAATGCAGCCGATGGGACCATACTGGCAGGTGCTGTCACACGAGGCAATGAAGAGAATTACATTCCACGAAAAAAAGAAGAAGCAATGTTCACATCACAAAACATGGATGGCTCAGGCAGCAAGGGTTCAGCTCCATTATAACAAATTTGCTTTTAGTGGGCTTTCCTGCAGCACAGCTGTGAAGTGCAGTGAAGTATGCTAACAGCAGAAAGCACCACGAAACAGGGAAGTGTACTAGTATTTAGACCCTTTATGTCTTATGTTGAACTACCATATAGGAACAAGACAACAAAATGTCATAGAGCAAGCGCTAAGCTTGTGATCTGTGCTCATACATTAGCAGCTTCTTGGCACATTTCACAACTAATAAAGTTGTACATCCAAGCAGAAATTTGCACAAACTAAATAAAACTTGTTTTTGCGTGAAGATAAGGCCACAGAGCTGCTTTTTATGAGCTGTTTTAGTCATAAATGAACCATAGTGAATGACGGAACACTCCTGCGAGGCAGACACATCTTCGAGGTGTCTATGCTCGTCGAAACAGCGTCGATCAGAATCCAACACATCTGAGCATTCCCACACACGCAGTACTTTCCAGCGCCAGATTTCACTCGAGGTTATTGCAAGAGACTTTACGATCAAATGGTTAAAGGACAAAGAGGAAATTTATTCACGCTGTCAATATCTTGTGAAACAGGAAATCACTGACCTCTCCACAGTCTCTAGGTCCTGGTACGTCGATAGTCGGCGTGGCCTGCCACCGGAGCACCTTTTCGCCATTCTTTTCGCTGAACCAGCGCAAGTCGAAGTGGTCATTGCAGATACGGTCCTCAATGGTCGGTGTCCAGTCCTCCCGCTGAAGCTGGATGAGCCACTTCTTCAGGATTACCGGACGCGAGATGGGAAACCTGCAACACCCGATGGAAAGGACAAGGGCCTTTAAATAGGCAGCGTGCACTAACCAGAGGGCGCCATGTAGCTCTAATTTAAGATCCATTGTCGCCAACATCAGCCGCTAGGTCTATGAAGGCCAAAAAATCGCACTCGTTTTGCCACGATAGACGTGAACGTGACTACATGCATTGCGTCTCCCTTCAAATCAAGCCATAGCCCAATTGACACCTTGAAAAACCGTTACTGCACACGTGCGAGCTAGCTTGTATTCCACACGAACACCCTCGATCACAGACTAGCAGGGAAGCAATTTTTTCCCATTCAACTCTCATCCCTGCCTTCCGCTTCTTTGGTTTCTCCCTTTCTCTCTGTACATCACAGAGCTTATTAGGAAGCATGACATTCCCGCAGTAATTTATGAAAAGCCTCTGTAGTGCTTGCACCCCTATGCCGGAATGTGGAGAGGTGAATGCACTTAGAGCGAGAAAAAGAGTCTGGGAACAAGAGGTTTCGTGTGGAAAATATTCTTGCAGGAAAGCCAACTTACAGATGTTCGCAAAGTGTATGCTAGGGGGGTGCTCACTATTTCGCAAAGTATCAATTCTGCTTCTGTTGCTCTCTAGGCTTTGTGTTCTGACAGTGCTGTCGTATGCGGAAAACTCCAGCACATGGTGCCTACACACACCTGCCAAGTTCAGTGGTAACACCAATGCTAAAGGGCCCCTCACCAAGTATGGCCAATAAAAGCGAACAAGCGCAGTGGCGATCACGTCCGTCGAATGTGAAATGGCAGCGTAGCGCAGAAATAGTTAATATTGTCACGCTGTTGTGGCGGTGAAGAAAGCAGTCGCAGCCAGTAAAGATCAAACTCTTTGTTTGGACGAACTTGTGCCCACAAAAAGAATGACACTCAAAGTGCAAGAATATCGGCACGCATGGTCGTCGGATGTCAAACAATTTGATCATCGGTGGAACGCGCCGTCTTTTATACATCAGTCATTGCAGTCATTGAAGCTTCCAGTGTTAACGCTGGTGCTCGCATAAGCTCTCGAATAAGCTTGACTATTCGCGTACTGTGCATAATCTTAACAGAATGATCTCAAACGATCGCGAAGCTTCCCAAACATTGCCGCGCGATCTGTGCCGAGCAGTTTTGCAAACAGCTTTTGTGGGCTAAAACCCGAATACATCAAAATAAAGCAATAAACACGCGTGGCAATATATCAAGCAGAAGGCCACACACCCTTCCTTTCGAGGGAGCAATGCTTCGAACAATGTAGCATCACTAGCCATCACACATTGCACCGGCTAAATTAACCCAATGCAGAATGTGCAATGCTGCCACTGTAAATTTACTGTGAAGCAAAATAGGAAGAGAAAAAAAAATAAGGAGTTGGCCTCATCATGTGAATAAGACATGGTCTCACAGTTCTGGTAGATGAGTAAAAGCAGCGAAGCCGGGGCAAAGGAGGAGTCAGTTTCTGTACACAGTGACGCCCGCCTTTTTGCGGTCCAGTAACAGGACAGTTCAATTTTTTTTTTCTAACTCGTTCAGTAATGAACATATTAGAAAAACTTTTTTTAGGACTTCAATTTTTAAGAGTGCTCTCAAGACCTATGGTTTGCAGGTGATGGTGTGACGGTTCACAAAAAATGTTGGCCACATCTTCCCACGGGGGGAACTCGAGTAAATGTGTTGCAGAGTGCTGGGGGTATCGCGTGAATGTTGCGTAATTGGGTTTCGCAGAAGCGTCGCGCTGCCCGAATGATGGATCCGCTGCTCAACGTTCACGAACGGTTGCTGCTTCTCGAGCACGACGTTCAGGATCCGCAGCCCGTCGTTGCCGTCTCGCAGCAGCTTCTCGTGCACGAAGTTCCGGGTCCGCAGCTCGCTTCAAATGCTTGCGTTCAGCATCGTATGCTCGTCTCTTCGCAGCCTTGTCTTCTGCGTTGCTTGCTGTTGTTGACGCCGACGACGGTGAGGGTGGGGTAACGTTGCCTTCAACGAGCGGTGGGACGCTGATTGAAGGTACTGTTGCTTTCATCGCATCTACTCAAGTCAAGCAAAGCGTCAAGTCAAGCGAAAGCCAAGTAAAGACGCCCTTGACTGAATTCCGAATGCGCGCTCCGCCGCTTATATACACACCACCCGCGTTCAATCGAGAAGAAGGAGGCACGGAGAGGAGGGAGGGAGGGGCCTGCTGCCGGCACGAGACGAGCCGAGCATGCGCAATGAGAGTGTGGATGGCGGCCGACGCCGCAGGTGCGACTAAGAAATGCTCCGCATTTAAAAATCAGAAGGGACCCAAGTGTGGGTTCAAAGAAAACTAACGGAAACAAAAGTGCTGTTGAGGCTCAAAGATAGGACCGTGCGAGAGATTGTGGAGGCATTCTACATTCACAAATCAGCTGACGTATGTGTGGCAAGGCCTTCAGTGAATTTGCATAAACTCGAGATTGACTATCTAACCGCCAACCTGTAATCATAACCACGTGTCTTTCCTTTTTCTTCATATGTGTGGTTTCTGACAATAAACCTTCAGTTGTTAGTCAGCGCTTGTCTCGTGGTTCTTTCCTTCGTGTTCGTGTTTTTTGCGCAAAATGCAATCTGGAATGCAATACCAACTCGCCCAACGCTCAGTTCTTCTAAAAGAAAACACATGCAAAAAAAATTTTGCCTGACATCCTTGGAAATGTACACAACCTCACCCCATGTAAATCTCTCAAAGCAGACAGATTACATCCGAGGAGCATATTTATCCATCTCACTGCCATTTTATTTCCCAACTGTTCCAAATCCTCAGTCTCTGCCCACACCTTTTTGCGTTTTGCTTTATTGGACATTTCCTTTAAAAGAGCAGCACAGGGTATGATGACAAAGAGAATGTATTTGCTGCAACTTCCTGTCGATAACCTTTTGATTCTAAATCACGTGATGACCAATCGTCGGCCTTTTCCATGAATAGGTGGAAGAATATAGGAACCCTTTGCAACAAACATTTTATTGTTATTTCAGCGTCATTTTTGCTGTCTCCCTCTCTTTGTCGTCCTTTGTACTGCTCCCAGCCATGGTCATTTCATGCCAGGCTGAAGGTTCATTTATTGTCAAATGGTTTCTTCCATTTCAGAATTCATCAACAGCTCACCGATCTCGCCATTGGTCAAAGTCTGGATGATCCCATGCCACTGATTCGCCACGGCTGCCATGACAAGGCAGAGCACTTAAACATTTCCTCCATCCACATTGGAAAATTTCATTGCATTTAAGTTTTGTGTGACAAGATGACCTCTCCACAAATGGTTAGAAGTGCAAAATATGTTTTGCCCGAGTTGCTTCTGAAAAGGTGTAAAATTTGCCAAAGTCATGCAAGCAAAAGTGAACTCGAGAGCGGCAGTGAAAAAGTTACACCAAGAATGTCACAGTATAGTAATATGCTCCTGCAGGACATCAGCATGTCACAGGTACACTAGGATAAGCTGCACATGAATGCCAACAATTGATAACATTAAGTTCAGCTGAAGTGATATGTCCTCAAAGAATTAATGTGAAGTACAGGGAGCCGGAAACGTGTAAAGAGCCATAGGTACCTTCCTAAGTAGATGATATTTTATCAACTGCTTCTGGAAACCTCGAAAGGGAACTATATGTGATATCTCCGGGATAAACTTTAAGTGAGCACCAATGCAATGTCATGGTTGGGTACTGAAAATTGATTGAGCTTTTCCTGCATAAATCGGTGATGCTGTGGCTTTGTGTTTTTCTTCCTAAATTATTGTGGGAGAAAGCAACTGGTTCACACGTTTTATTGAAACGACGGTGCCAGTACGCCGTAGTGCCACGATCTTGACAATAGAGTTTTTAGAATTGGGTACATAATGTTTGTGTTGATTGGGTATGCAACCCATTTTTTAAATATAATGTGCATAACCAAGAGTTAAGTGCGTGGCGTATGCACAGTGGCACCAAAGGCGAAGCTTTTGATGCTCTATTCTAAACTCAATGGCCGGTTGGCAGGGTCACGGTCACGCGCTACTGGCCGCTGTCGCGGCCACGCGCTGTTTAGCCCGCGCGCCTGCCCCTTCGGGGCAGGCGGAGGCGCACGTAACCCAAGAGCCGCGTCGCGCTTCTCTGGCAACAGACCTCAGCAACACCTGAGACAAAAGAAGAGAAGAAAAAAAAAAAAAAAACTGCACCAGCAGCGAGGTTCGAACCAACGTCCTCGTAGTTCCGAGCACGACACGCTAGCCGCTGCGCCACTGAGGCCAATTGGTTCGGTAGGTCTAATGGGCTGTATTTGTATTTCCACGCTGGACGTAACTTTTAAGACTCGTTATTCTTACGTCCAGACGTAACTGCAACAGCTCGTACCGTTACGTCTATTCTAAAGGGAGTGTCTAGCGTTACGTCTAGACGTAACGATAGGAGTCGTTGCAGTTACGTCTGGACGTAAGAATAACGAATCTTAACGTTACGTCCAGCGTGGCAGCAACACAAATGCAGCCCGTTAGACCCACCGAACCGGTCGGTCCCTGTGGCGCAGCGGGCTAACGTGTCATGCTCGGATCTGCGAGGACATTGGTTCGAACCTCGCTGCTGTCTTCTTTTTTTTTTTAGGTTTTTTTTTCTTTAGTGCTCCACGGGCGCCGTAATATTTTTTAAATGCGAAGCATTTCTTAGCGAACTGTTTTCTTTAAGGACATCGCCTTGGTGCCAGTGGCGGAAGCCCCAGCCTGCGTCGTTGACGCTCCGTACTCTTCTCTTGCTGTAGTGACACGAGCCACTCGAGCAAAATAGTGGGAGCGACGACGGCGCACCGCGTCCCATTGACACGAGCCAACCACTGAGACTGGCAAGATAATTATTAAACTCAAGTGCGCATTGTGAATCACACGGTGGACGTAACTTCAGCAGCTGATTATCGTTACGGCTGCACGTAACTACACCTTGCGAAAGAGCTACGTCTAGACGTAACGATAGGAGTCGTTGCTGTTACAGGCTGCATTTGTGTTGCTGTCACGCTGGACGTAACTTTAAGACTCGTTATTCTTACGTCCAGACGTAACTTATCACACACGTAATAGGAACGTTAGGCCGGCTTCGTGCATTAATGTGGCAATGGAGGGCGTATATACCACCATTGGACAGTATATAGTCAAAGCGCTTTCTTCGCCGACAATCGGATGAAACCGCTCACAGCGAAGCGCCGCTGTGTACTTAGTAGTGCCATTGACCGCCCATCCATGCTACTGCTAACGCCGCGACGGTGCTCCCACTGTAGCCCGATCTCGCGACAATGCGTTGCGAGGAGGCCAAGTAGGCTGCGCCAACATAACTGGACGGAAGGAGGCTTTCCGAAGACATTTATTGTACCCGTGTTGATGTGTTATGACATATCAACACGGGTACGCAAACCATACTTACATCAAGTTAGAAGGAGAGCTGCAGTTATTTCACTAACCGTGATTGCCCCAAACTGAGGTTGACCGCCTCAGGAACCTAACGAAAAGGCAGCACCCGAGACGGTGGCTGAAGGCAGCGTGGCTCCGGCGGTCGAAATTAACGTCTTCCTAAAGTGCGTCAGCTGTTTTGTCTCAACAACAGAGCTGATGATACGCGAAACAGTCCGGCAAAACGAACCACGCACGTCTCAATACGCAAGTGATGCGGGTAAATCGGTGATACGACAGTGATACCAGAGTCATTCAATGCTTCTCTGGTGATAGTGAACGCATGGCCGCTTAATTCAGCGAGATTCTCTGTTTTTCATTAAAGAGCTTTCTCTCTCTCTAATTCAGCGAGCGGCCGTGCTGAACTTTACAGTTACAATGGCTAGGTCTTAAACGTCTAGTTACACGTGGACCTAGTGGGCCCTCTTACCTTTCACACCGACCACAAGGTGACCATCCCTAACTTATGTCAAATATTCTCAGGGACAGCAGATGCAAACAGAAAGAAGTTTTTTTAGTCAGTGCAAAGGACGTAACCACGGCCGTGGACGTAATGCTAGCGTTGGCTATAGTTACGTCTAGACGTAGCGCTAGTGTTGGCTACAGTTACGTCTGGACGTAACGATAGCGATGACTATAGTTACGTCTGGACGTAATGATAGCGGTGCCTACAGTTACGTCTGGACGTAACCGTAGCAACAGCCTTTTTATATTGACTCACGGTTTGCTTTTAATCTTGGAGCTCAGAAGTTGGGGTAAGATCGATCAAACGATGACGACATACAGAACGCTGTGGCCAGTACAACTCAAATTTGTATACTAGTTTTCGAATGATTGACCGACGCCCGTACAATAAGTCATCGATGTATACCATGATGTATAGAAACAAAGTTGAAGTGGCGTTGAAGTTCTGTTGAATGACGCGGTCGACGCTCCCAGTACGAAGTTCGGTTTTGTTTTTAAGGTACGGCTTGTCAAACTAGAAACCCAGATTGCTGTAAAGACACGCAGACCCCGCACTCCGGAAAGTGCTGTCATATTACGCGCTTTAATACGTATGTAAAGATGCGATAGGATACCGTATGCAAGATAAGTGACGCCAGTTTTGTGAACCCACTGCGCCGTGATCGCACATTGGAGCAACTTCTTAAGTATTGTACGAAGGTATCACGCTACGTAACAACTCGCAAAATGCGTGTTACCGTGCACCGCAGTCGGGAAGAGCAACGTCTAATACAAACGCTCACTCGCGTCAACTGCCGTTCGCAGTGATCACTCACCTGTGAAACACGATACCGCAGCCTTCCACGTCTACGTTGTCGCATGTCGGCACGCTGCACTTGACGCCTTCCTCATCTGTCGTCATCGTCTCGAAAGAGAAAGTGTCGCGCGCCAGCTCCATGAAAACTTATCGCGCATCGCCCGCAGCCGCCGCTCCCAAACTGACAGGCGCCATGTTTGCTTGAGTACGTGAGCCGAGCAGCTGTTTCGTACGCTCGGCGCTCGATTGCATGGAGGAAGGAATACTAAGGAGAGGCCCTGACGTCACATTCGTGAAGCCTCCACATCGCAAACACCCGCATCGCCTCCTAGCGAAGGCGCAGCGAAACATTTCGCGACTTCCGCCGCGACGTTCGCAAGCGCATGCGCGCATCGCGAAACTTTGCAGTCTTTTTTTTAGTTTGTTTTTCGCCGTGCAAGCGGTGTAGTCGATTCACGCGTGCTGCTCTTTCTGTGTGTTCGTTAGGAAAGCTACGCAATGCCCAGCTGTTGCGTATACCCTGTGCAAATCGCGTGCACTGCGGGCAGTACCGGTTGTCACTTTTCATGTGTACGTATACGTTCGCTTCAGTACTGATCACTAAGGCTTGGTATTTGCAAGCGGAGCTCTCGGATGTGCGCTCTGTTGCTTCTTACTCGTTGTGTCAACTCGGAACACACGTGAAATTTTGTTTTTGGCGTCTGACGCGCCGTACATACCATGCGCTGAAGGCATCGTACGTTTTAGAGGCTGTGTCGTTCAAGCGAAATGGCAATAAACTTTTGTTGTTGTTATCGGACTGTGCGGTGACTGTACGGAGTGCGGTGTGCGCTCGTTGCGTGCGCACTGGAATTACAAACTTTACGTGCACGATCGCGTATACAATACAGCGGTGTCTTCTTTTCGACGTGACGTTACGTCAACTATAGGTTGGCGTCGCGCCGAATAGCTACTGCGCTCACTCCATATACACGAGCAAATAACCGCTAATCGGGCAATAGATCTGGAAATCGGGCTACGAGAAAGGAAAAGAAAGGCCTAACGCCCAGCAGAACGCGTAAGTCACTGCGAGGTGAGTTCGAATACGATGAGGCAAAGGCTGAATGTTTTTGATTACGGCACGTACCGGTACTTTCTGTACTGTTGCACAAAAGCGCTCCGCGAAGAATTTCAGCACGCAGCGCTCGGGCCTGCCACGCACGAACAGCCTGGTAAACGTCTGCTTGCAACATTTTACTGCGTGCGAACCGCACAATACGCGCTAAGTTTACGCCGGGACTACAAATCCGAGCAGAAGCGAACCACCGCGGAGAGCACGCCGCGGGGCGTCTGCTGTTTTGTTTGCCCCATACCGGTTTGTTTGCCCCATAAATCTGACGTCACTTCCGCCACACTTTTCGCAATGCATTATGATACGATAGGGCCTCTCCTTAGTTTTTCCTTCCTCCATGCTCGATTGCTCACATTCGTACAACCGCAAAATTTATGTGAATTAAAGGAGTACTGACATGAATTTTAAAAATTTTCGGGTTGTTGCTCTAAATAAAAGCACGGGTGTCGAGAACCCTAAAAAGAGTGTCGTGGTGCTTGGGGATGCATTGCATATATTTTTAATACCACTTCTTTCAACCAGCAGTTTCGGTTTCGGTTTCGAGAGGGCGGCTTCATAATGACGTGTCAAGTCTGCCCGTGACGTCACGGGCAGACTGCAACCCACGAAATATGCACCTGCTGTCCTTTGCTGTCAGTCGAACGTGGTTAATGATGAGTGAACTGTCGTCCAGTGCCGCCGACAGCGATTTCTGTGATTTAGGCTGCATGCAGAACCCAGACTTCGCAAAACAAGTGAGCATGACTTGAAACGTCATAGGGCTCTCCATGCGGTGAAGCTGCCTTGCAGATGCTGGGAGATGAAAATTTAAAATCAAACTTAAATATTTATACGTGTTTCCCGGATGCGGTGTGGGGAGAACGTTAACACTACATGCCAAGGAAACCAAAAACGTCCGTTTTGCTGCACTTTAAAATCGTGTCAGTACTCCTTTAAGCACGGTGCTCCGTCCTGAGCCATGTCTAGAGCGCTCTAGCAGCTTTTCGACCTGCAATTTCTCGACCGCGATTGGCTCTCGCATGTGCACCTTGCATAAATAAGCCAATCACGATCAAGAAGTTCCATGCATGAAGCACGACCTACTGCTCTGAAGTCCCTAGATTTCCCGCTTCTTTTTCCCCTAGGGATTGAGACACCCTGCTTAGGGACTTTACCGACTTTACCACTTTCGGTGCTTTCGGTGCTCGCTCAAGTCACGATAGAGGAGGTCGTGCTCAAGTTTTCACGATCGACCCCGATCGGCTGCTCGGCACCTTGAGCCGTGCGGCCGTGCGTGCGAGTTTCTATGCCTTGATTGCGCAGATAAGCCAATCGCAATCGAGAAACTCGATCGCAATCGAAGTTGCACCGTGTGTCGGATTTCTCTCGCCGGGAACCGATGGCGTGTCTTGGAGTCGAAACATCTGCCAAGATATACGAGAAGCTTAGCACTTTCGATCTATAGACGTCAGACTCTGGAGTTTCCAAGACGTGTGGCGCCACCTGTCGGAGAAGTATTGAGTAGTGCAGAGACCGACTTCCTCGCACAGTTTGCTATGGGACCAGGTGCAACTAGCGAGTGCGAAACAACGATTGAGCTTAATATCGCGTGTGCTTGCGCATTTAACACACAGAACGAAAGCTGTGAATTGCTTTCCGCTAGTCGGACGCGCCACCGTACCGTCGTGAAGTGCATGCTGGATCACTCGCCAGAACGACGGCGAAAACAGCAGCAGACGAGACCCCTCCGCACGCTACGAAGAAACGCCGCAAAAGACGCACTGTTGCGTTGTGAATTGCCACGGACGTAAAAGACTGAATAACAACGTTCAGTTTTACCGATTTCCATAGTTGTCGTACGAAGAAGAAAGGCGAGAGCGATGGATATGGGATGTTGCGAGCGTGTTCGGTAAGCGAAGTACCCGCGTTCTCCACAGCCGGTCGCATGAGAAAGTATGGTAATGTTGCTCTGCTGTTGTTTTGCGTACCCCTGATAGAGAACCGTGGTAACCTTGACTATGAAGCTCAGCAGAGGCTCTGACCGCGGTGCTTGTCGTGTAACACGAAGTGAGCAGCTAGAGGCAGTCTGAAGACGCGTGATACGCACACCGCGACGAGTTGGTCGTCACAACACATCATCGCGGACGTACGTTTTGAAGGCTCAGAGTTCTGGTTCTAACTAACTAACACGTGCGCCATACAAGTAAATCGCAGAATGTTGGTCGTGACCACCTGCAGGTTTGTTTCGCCCGTGTCCTCCGCGGTTGCGGTAGCTATCTCGGAGGCCACGGTTTTGCCTTTGGTTGTACCCCGCGAAAGTGGACGCACGTATCCCCATTTGCAGTACACACAAACGGAAGACGACCATCAAGAGACCATTTGAGGATGCGTAATAAAACAGTCCAATGCACAGGAAGCGAGAGATGAATTAACGGAGAATGCAACTGCAAAGGCGAAAATCACCGGGCCCATTCGTCCCTGATGAACGCAGTTTTGTACCACTGATCGTAAGATGCCAATTGATCGTGTATGTACTTTATCGCTGTGGCATTACGTATATACCCGATTTTAACGCATTTAGGCGCTACAGAACGGATGTCGGAGGGCTTGCCTCGAATTCGATGTCGTGTGATGCTCGCTTGTACTTGCGAGTTGCAGCGCGCGGGAATAACTAAAACTTATTTTGCATTGTACTCGCAGTTCGCTTTGATCAGTTTCCTTTGTTTCTGAAGCGTGGATTGGCGGAAGAAGCTTTCCATGTCCTTGATTTTCAGGAAACGGCGCCTCGACACCAACGAAAGAGGAGGGATATATTGTGGCCTATGCACATTCGCTTGCGGACGGCTCTCTTTGCACTACCCAGTTAGTGCCAGGGTTGCGATGAGGGCGCTGGTGGCGGTGTTTTTCGCAGCGCCGCCTGGGCAGAGTCTGACGTCTATTAAACGACAGCTGTGCGCGAAGGCCACGGCGCGCGTATTTACCACGTTTCCTTGGTTTATTAATTAGCAACAACCGAACAAACGTATTGTGCAGGTAGCGTACGGCATGTCAATGGCCAAAAGAGGTAGTATCGGTTTTCCGTTTGCACGAGAGTCAAGTCGGACGTACGCGTAAGTACAACACAGAATGTAAGTCTGCAGTGTTGTGATCAACATTTGGAAGTTTGTGCAAGGTTTATTCCAGCATTATACCAGACACACGTCTAAAACGAAATCACCTAATCACCCTCCTCACCTAATCTGATGCCCCTGATGGCCAGTTTGGTAGATGGGAGTACTGTGCACACGTCTGGGTTTGATATAGTACGCTGCTGGTTGAGGCTCACGAACTATTACTGCGCGTTGGTCATAATAAAATGTGCACCTTGAGCATGACCGTTGCATTTCGCCCCCATTAAAATGCTCCCTGAATGGTGCGCAAGTGCAACGGCGTAGCCACAGTAGAGTGTCTGAGCCAGGGCCGTACCCAGGAATTTTTTTCGGGGGGTGTTTGCGTGTAGAACGGCTAACTTTGGCAACTAGTGGTCGCTGTGAAGGCGTGCAAGTATTTTAGTGTCACCCGAAAAGTTAAAGCATGAAAACATTTCGGGGGTTGTCAGAACCCCCCAACCCCCCCTTAGTTACGGGCCTGGTCTGAGCCCTACAAAACTAGAGTTCAAGTGCCGAGAGCTTTGCATCTGCAATCACCTTGGATTGTTACCAATGCACATGCATCAAACGCAAGCCTCTAGGGTAAGCACCATGGAGCACCTCCTTCCTGGTAAGCACACTGTTCTTGAAAATAGCACCTGTACCCAAAAAAACGAAGGCCTGGATACCCGATTCTCAAACTCTTGAAGTAGACGGCTTCATCCAAGGGCTGGACCCATGCCTTAATCTAATGCACGAGGCCATAGCTAGACTGCCATTGGCTACACTAAATCATGTGATTCGTTGCACACTTGTTTGGTCACTTTTTGATATGAAGCATTCAAACAAAATAAGAACAAGCCACCAATACGTGTAAGATAAACATTTATTTTACTGGTTATGCAGATGGATATAATTCACTTATGGGCCGACAAACACACACGGCGTGGCTACACTAATAATTACATCTAAAAACTCATGCAAAAGTGCCATCATATATATGGGGAAACTGTACAGGCGTGGACTTTTTTTGCCACAATGCACAAAAAAACAAATAAAAATGGCAATGTTGCCTGTACTAATGCGATGGTGGTGTCAATACACATGTTTCTACAGTGAAAAAGAAGACAATGCGGTTGTCGCAAGTTTGTCACGTAGCGTCTTTCTCGCGTCGACCACGACGTGAGCGTTTTGCAAGCAGCGTCAAACTCGATACGTCAGAGTCTCTTGCACGCACACCGCATTAGGATAACACGAACCACCGCTGTCCTTTGTCACCACTGTCCTCTGTCGAATTCCCAATCACATTGCACCGGCAGTCTTTTTTTTTTACATCAACGTTATGTACAGGAACAAAAAAGAGAAACAGCAACAAAGAAATGAAGTTAACAAATGAGACACGCTATATAGTCATAAATATATGTCTCTCTCCTCCACGCCCCGACGTTTCTGAGCTATCTGGCACGGCATCACCGAGAATTTTGGACCAGCGAAAAACTGGGTGTTTGCGGATCCCAGCACAAGAAACACAGCGTCAGACGTTGAAATGCGCTTAAAACCGCTCGCTTCTCCAATAACTGCGAGACAATGTTCGGGAGAACCGACGCTCCTTGCTACGCGAGCGAGGAAATGCACACACACAGACGAAAGCGCGACCTCTTAACGAAAACACAATGCACCTGACACCTTCGGATGTTTAGATGCAAGCTGCGAAGATGTCAGAGGGCTTGACTGAGTTTCAAGATCCTTGGCATTCGCAGGATTGACCAAAGCGATAGTGTCGACGTTGGCAACGACAAACTGAATGGCTAACACGCCTCCTCAAACGAGAGAATTTCAAGTGAACAAATAACTTAACATGACGTCATACGTGTAACAAGGAGGACACAAGGAAATGGTTACAGCTATGACAGACACAAGTGTCTTCACAGAATTGCAATTACAGTTTCTAAACAAACAACAGAAGCAAAAAAAAGGAACCTCAGCAACTGTCCATATAACAATGAGCCAGGATATATGTACAGCTACAGAGAAGTCGCTACAGTGCGACATGGTGTTTAAAAGACTCGTAAAAAAGGTCATAAATAAAAAAAAATGGTCTGTTAAAAACTTGTAGCCCTTTGTCTGCACCCTTGGATCATCACCGACTCTATCCGATTATTGCCTTTTCTCATGCTATAGAGTCCTTGTGGCCCAGCAGGACTTAATCCTTGAACTAAGACACAAGTAAAGGCCTGATTCTCTTGGTCCCGCTACCGCAGGATTTGGGGGCAAGCATTGGCATAGTGAAGTTATTAGCGATGTGGAGTGAAAGAAAAAAAAAACACCGCTTCCGCAAGCCGAGTCTTGGAACGCATGTGGCATCACTGTCCATGGAACCGACGACCTCTCACGACTGGCTCGATGCAAGACGGCACATAGGAGAAAAAAGAAAAGCCTCTGGGAGACACCAAACATGTTATTCCTGTTGCTCAACATAAAGAGACCTCCAAATTTGACGCTAGCCAGTTGACGACAAGAGATGAGGCTTACCTGGTTCTATGCTTCGAGTGCAACGCAAGTTTATGGCGTAATGGAAGCTTACAACGTATGGGAAGCTACGGAGTTGCGAGTCGATCTTCAACGAACCATAACCTCTTGTTACCTTCACCGCAGCTGACCTCTGGGGGCAATCAAACGAACCTGAATCAAGCGCAGCAATACTGGAACGTCTGAACAAAGTTTATAAATGGGAAATTCTCGCCACAATCGTAACAAGTGTTTCATTTATACGCCACGACAGCCCGATGACAGCATACGCAAGGAATTTGCAGAATGCATGATAATGAATTGAAGTTGCATGGTTTCGTCCTTGGAACATTGGACAAAAGCGCTCGGTGAGCACAAAATACACAGCAGAGGGCGGGCGGCTTAACACCCTGAAACGCATGCTCAGTACGATACAGCACAAGTAATGTGGCACAAATATGCACAAATAATTTAAATTAGAAGTCCTACTGTGCAACTGAGCATTGCTTAAGCACTCAAGATTACCAACGGTAATTCACTGCATGATACTAATCACTGAAAGTAGTCCTTTGCCTGTGCTGACAGACAAGTGGGGTGCCTAGGCTCAGAGAAATGGAGTCGCGATGAGCCGCTAAATTTGAATGTCTAAACAGCACATCTAGATTCAATAAAAAAAATGACAATTCTTCCATTTGGATTATAGTAAACCTCTCTAAACACTGAGAATTCAAGGAGAGAGAGAAAGAACTTCCATCATAATCTGGATGTGTCAGCAAATGACATAACCTGCACCGTCTAAATGCCATCAAAGCTGCAAAAAAATGGTTGCATGGCAATCAGCTGGAAGCTGAAGAAGCACTTGATGCCAGCGGGAGATAACCATTTTCCGAGACCCGAGTTTAGTATATGGCAGTAAAATGCGTCCTTTCTTGAGAAACAATGTGTCAAATTACGTTTGGGTAAGAATGCATCAGAGCTTTGCAGGTTGCCTGGCTTGAGTGGTTGAAAACATGAACATGCATTACAGTCCACTTATGGGGCACATCTAACTGGTCACAAAGTTGAGGACGTTGCAACAACAGTCACGTGAAGTGTGAACTGTGCATACGTCTGTGCGTTATCTCTGGACCATTGCGATACCTTATCTCAATTATGAACAACGATGCAACAGTGAGAAGATGCTCTCTTAAATGAAAAATATCTATGACAATGTACAACGTCAAACCACAAGTTTCGTGCGAGTGTGCAAAAAAATAAAGACCATGATTTGGCGAGTCTCTGAAAAAATTTCACCAACACCGGCACAGTAGCATTTGCTTCATGATTTGCATCACCATCTATGCAGGCAACAAAAAGCGTATTACTTGTTTTTCCTCCAGTTCCATGACCTATAGTTGGTGAAGACTTACAGCGTATCAATCAATTGTGCCTGAATGTGGTCACAAACGCGGGTTCATACGAGTGTGGGAATAAACGCATGAACACGAGTTTGACATGTGACGCGTAAACCACATTAACAGAATACAAAAAACGACACCTACGGCTACAACATGGTAATCTGCCAGCGATGTCTTTTGATCGAAATTATTGTGCATCAAAAAATAAAGCCTTTTCCACTAAGGAACAAAACAAGCATGATATCTGCATGAATACAATGTCAATACAAGTTCAGCGTAATTTTAGGAAAAGCAGAAAATAAATAATAACACCGAAAACGCAGTATAGATTAGAAGTGTACAAATATTCAGAACATTCGAATAATAAATTGAATACAGCCCTATTTGATGGGCTCTTAATCCATGGTTGATTCTATTTGCTTCTGACGATATGCTATTCACATTCGACACTGTCAAAAATTCTCTACTTGCGCACCCCTACAGTCTGATACATCTTAAGAAGGCAGTGCCATTTCTTCCGCGAAAGTGGATGAACATATGAGCCTGCACAATGAGGGTGCCCTTTTGAGTGACATCATGAGCCAGATGCTGGTGACTCCGCCTATTAGCACATGTGCAAAGGAAATCGGCAGTTGCACTTCGCTCGTCTAAGCACTCCTGCCCTCTTAAACTGTATCCGACTATAGTATTATACAGATAATGCAAAGTACAAATGCTGGCATTGAGAATGCTACTGACACTGAGCCCAGCTACGTCGTCCGGTGATGGAGAACATTGCGCCATAAAGCTCATTTCAGAAAATAACAAAAAAGACATTATATTCAGAGCGTCATTTTCAGAATGACACCAGGCACTTCATGGAGCTGATAATTTCACATAAAAATAAAACGATTACCACATCAGCAGAGTACTAGGTGACATAATGGAAACGCTATGTTACACGTGATGTAACCGTGGCAGTCCTTCAGCACCTGACGCCTCAACAACGCGGCGAGTAAGCACGAATTGTGGCCATTCTAGAAAACTGCAAACCTTTTAAATCACGCCGACAGCAGGCACAGCGCAGTTTTGGCAAAATCCAATGTCTTGTGCCCGTCTCAATAGTCATGGACGCATCGGTCATGACACGCGCAGTCATCACGCCGACGTACCGGACTGACTTGCAGCATTACTTTCTGCTTTTGCATCCCAAGCGAGGGCGTGGAATTAGGCAAGACCTCAGGGCCAAAACATGCCAAGACATAAATCGACAAATGGCAGGTTTACACGGTCTTCTCGACACTGTCATGTAAAAGACTATTGAGATGTTGGTGTTGCCGATCATTCTTGGCACCAAACGACTCCCAATTCACACCTTCCTTGGCAGAATTCAGAGTCTCTCTTGCTCGACTCGTGCTAAATTTCTTGCCACCTACTTTTGTGAAATTACCAGTACCCTTGGAATGTGCATGCCCCGAGGTTCAAACGGAAGCGTGGCACCATTTTTCACGGTTTGCTTACAACCATGAGAGAACAGCAGTAGAGCCCTACAGATCACAAGTCACGCTTTACGTGCACGAATGGCTAAATGGAGCCCTTGATTCTGATACCATATGAAATAGACGAGCACAGCCTTAATCTGACACAGCCAAATCTCACTGCCCAACATTGTTTCATTAGAATAAAAACGTCTTCGTAAATCTGACTACTGTTACAAGCATATATTTGGAAAACGCTAATACTGGCGACAAGATTATTCCGTTATGCGTGATAATTCGTCACATCGGTGTTGTGGTTGAGATCTGACGGTGTTCTCATTTGGCAGATAGGAAAGAGCTTTGATAAAATTATCAGTACGTCCTCTCAAAACAAAAGTTCAAACAATACACTTCACAACGTGCCAGATAACGTAGCTCGCTTTCGACTGTGAGCGACCCTCATCTCCAAAATCCAGAACATCGACATTTTCGGAGCCTTGTTCCTCTCCAAAGTTACCGACTCTGCGGTGAACAAGAGCACAGGCGAGGCCCTTTGGACGTAGCAATTACTAGGCGACGCAGATTCCAGAATTCTTCACAACACATCCAGTGGAGCACTTAAAACGAAATGTTGGGACGACACAAACGGCTTACAAATGCGACAGGATACGCAGACGTTGTCATGAGATGCGCGAGCATGCTGACGGGCGAGGAGAGGAGCTTGTTGACAATGGCTGATGACCGAAGAAGGCCGGCGCACGGTCGGTCGCCCCTCACACGTGGCAAGGGTGGCAACAGATTTCGCGATGAGCACTGCAAGGTCTTGTCTTTTTCACTGGGTGAAAGTTGCGTGCGACGAATACGAAGGAAAGTGCGAAGAAACAATGGGAGACAACAGTTGCCGGGGCGTGCTGTTACGATGAGCACGGCAACTCGATGGGCCGCGGCGAGCTTGGCGGCGGCGGTGAGCAGGCCGGTTGAGAGACAGTGACCATGGAGATACTCGGCAGCACAGGCGCACCTGCAAGATAGTGCGCGCACATCAGTAACACCTCTTGGCTTCGGCCTGCCTCAAAGCAATCGGCGATATGGTAAACGCTCGTTCACACCTGCGACTAGATCCAGTCGTGCGACCATTTTGTGACTGACGACCAAACAGCAACTGCGTGACTGACGTTCACACCTGCGTGCGACTTATACCCGTTGACATACAGAAGTCAAGTCTGCCTGCACTGCTATTTCCCCGTAATATAAGAAGGCGTCCCGTTCCTGCGCATCTGATTGGTTCAGAGGTTTGCGATTGCAGGTGCGTGGCTGAAAAATCGAGCGAGCGCGCAACTGAGCCCAAGTAGTCGCGTTGTGACCAAAGCGACCAGACACATTTGCGACTAAACTGATCGCGCGACCAGTGCTAGTCGCAGAGGTGTGAACGAGCCTGAAGAACTCATAATGATGAAGTCGCATCCAATGCGGAAGTTCTCCCAATTCTACAAGTTATTCATTATAGGCACACATTGACTGAACTCTAAAGACTGGGGATATCACCTTTGCCATGTCCTCATCGTATGGCCAACTGTAACAGAGCACACTCCAACCCTTCCCACGTTTCTAAAGTGAATCAGTGGCATTGGAAACACCTTTCCAGACAGAATGGATTAAAAAAGAAAAACAACATAATAATCAGTTTTACGAAATGATAACGGAAACATTGAACTCACATGATTCCTTTTTCTTGGCGCGCTTGCGACGCCGATCTATGACGGCCACTTCGGCTTTCAGCTGCATGTAGACCTTGCGGAGCTCGCTCAACCTGTCCTGAAGAACCGCTATCCGCTTTTCGGCATCCATGTTGTCATCTGCCGGCAAAGATGCAAAATGGAAGACTTCCTTCACGTGTCAGCTCAATCAAAGTAGTGATGCGCAAGCCCAATGCTCTTAACCCTAATGTGAAGCAAAGACTAAGTTTAGACAGATACGTCATTGTTTGAGAACTATTACTGTCATTGCTTTAATGGTCATAGGTACATTACTGGAAGAGAAAACAAAGGTCAAAGTTCCAGCTCCTTGAATTTCATGCCGAAACGTCAACACGGGTTCCGGTGCACCATCACGAATTCTGAAACTACTCTTCCCTACTTTGTCCACATTCCCGAACCTCACTGTGTTATGTCGCATGTTCCCTAACAGCACAATATAACCCATTTTTGTCAATAGTGATTTACACAGGTAAACATTCTCAAAAATCTATGAGCTCAAGTTTTACAGCAGCAGGAACTTCCAACACAGTGCTGCCATTAAACTTTGCCTTTTATGCCTCTTGCAGCTTAAAGAGCATCCTTAAAGGACCCCTGACACCAAAATTGAAACCTCGAGATCTTTGTGTTGTTTGACTTTCCTGTATACGGGGGCACATCTGACCGATTATTAGTGACGAACGTTGCCTTTAAGATATCTTAATTTGGTTTTAAAGTAAGCGTGAGTGCTCACTTGAGTTGGCTGCACCTTGCGACATCCTGGTATGACGTAGATAGAGGC
This sequence comes from Rhipicephalus sanguineus, assembly GCF_013339695.2. Classification (NCBI taxonomy): domain Eukaryota; kingdom Metazoa; phylum Arthropoda; class Arachnida; order Ixodida; family Ixodidae; genus Rhipicephalus; species Rhipicephalus sanguineus. The sequence goes on along the minus strand of NC_051183.1, from coordinate 79,933,364 downwards.
CCCATGTGACGTTCCAAGTGTAAAGCAAGTATTGTGGACGTCACAGAAGGTTTGCGGGGCGCACGTGCACAATACGACGACTGGCACCCGGCGAGGCCTACTGTTCCGCACCCCTCTGGCTCTGTTGTCGGGCTGCTCTCGAGGTAGTTTTCGTGAGGGGACACGCGCTTAACAGGTTTAACCCATACCGAGGCGCCCACATACTTTCAATCTCTACCGCGCTCGGGGCCCCGATTTGAAAACCGCGCTGTCAACGTCACCACAGCTTGAGTGCACGTGGTCTTTGACGCTCCCCCGCATGGGGCGCCAGTTTCTTGTGGTTTTTAGGCGGGCGTTTTGAAGTGATGCTAAAATGGTCACAATTAACTACGCTAGAATTAGTTGTACGATACACTAGAGCATTTACGATTTAACTTAGAGATTACCAGACACAAAGCTACAAATTACAGCCAAAAAGTCACCAACAAAAATTTCGCTGTCAGGGGTCCTTTAATATGTGCTGATGGGCCAGTTGGTGAGCCACGATATTCGACGAAGCTATGCACGAAGGACACAATCACGCACACATAAAAATGACGCAAACACAAGCGCTCATTGCAGTCCAGCGCTTCCGTTTGCGTCATTTTTATCTGTGTGTGACTGAGTCCTTTGTGCGCTGCTTCATCGAAGAAAAAGCATCTTTTTCCAAGAATGGTACCTTTGGTATTGTGCAAAGGCATTTTGAGGCATGTGAGACTATTCGAGCGTTTAGGATATTTGAATGAATATTGCAGTACTTGAATTCGCTTCGTCATGAATTTGAAGTTTCCAAAAGTTTGAAGTACTATGTGAAAGGAACGAAAAGATGCATTTTATCGAAAGCAAACCACTTAAAAAGGCGACTTCACAGCTGTATGTGGCCACAATGCCCTGAAAGCCATGTTACCTGCACTCAAGTTAATTTTCTTCTCTTTTTTTATGTTTAAAGGCACATTACACAGGCTTATATGCTCTCAGTAGTAAAGCAAACTTTAAAACGCAGCATATTTTACTGCTTATAACTTCCACCGTATTCAAATCCTGTTACTACTCGAATTCCCTTCAACACCGCTTCGAGCCAAAAAACTGACATTTGCACAAGGCTAGCTCCAATTCTGGAAAATACTGTGCAATTTTCCATCTTTGCTCCTTTTGCTCGTCTTGTCTACATCTTTCTACATCATCCAAACATCGCAAAGCGCACACATTTACCCGTATGAATCCGTACCAACTCACTCAAGCTTCTATTCTAATGCAATATTGTGCAAGTCGGTTGGGTCACGATAAAAATGCTCATTTTTCTTTGTAATATGTTACATATACTATGTATTTGATTCGAAAGCATTCCACCAAATCCTATTCACTTCGAAACCTCAATCTGCCCATCCCTTTCAAAATTTAATGCGAGTAAATAATTTGTTCCCTTCAGCGCAGCGCTAAATTTAACAACCCCAACAATGGGCAGTGAACATGTGTGGCGTTTCAATGTGCGCCACGATCGAACGGTACATTTGGCAGGTCACAGCCGTGCTGCTAAACGTAATAATTGCCAAGGTTTTACTTGCCAAAACGACATGATTACGAGTCCCACCATAGTGCGGGACACGAGTCTAATTTCGACCACCTGGGGTTCTTTAACATGCACCTAAATCCAAGCACGCGGGTGTTCTTGCATTCCCCCCCCCCCCCCCCCCCCCCATTGAAATGCAGCCACCATGGCCGGGAACTGAACCCGTGTCCTTAGGCTTAGCAGCACAACACTTTAGCCCGCAAAGCTACTACTGTGGGTGATGACCAGCTCAATGTACAGTGCTCGTGGATAGAAATGCAACATCATAACTTTCAGTATAACGACTGGCATGTGCAACTGCTTGAGATTACAACGGCCTGTCGCTACTAATCTCGCCACCAAAAGTGATTTTGGCTCTGATGTAAACGTCCAAGCCAACATTACACTAATATGACTCGAACTGTAGGCGCTAGAAGTGAAAGTATGTACATTACTCAGCGCTAAATTGTCATGTTTCAAATCGTGAGCACTGTACCGTAAGTGCGCAAGATCAAACAATGACAGAAGAAAAAGTGGCCAGCTTGCAACTAGTGGTGAAAGGCCGGACTAACAGCGAAGCTTGCGACATAGATTATTAGCAAGGTCTCAGTGTGGTCATAATTAGCATGGTCTTAGTCATGAATGTATTAATTAGCATGGTCTTAATTAGCAAGGTCCTCTGTCTGTTTCTTTTTCTTCCGTTTATCTGTTCTGTGCCTCTCTCTTGTTTTCTTCAGAAGGCACACGCATTGAAGAAACGCCCATATTGTGCATCCATCATGTCAACCTCAATGGCTGTGCTGCCACAGGTCTTATCATCCGCCAAATTACTAGGCGACACAGAAAAATGTACTATAACTATCCTAATTTCTCGTATGTACGTCACCAAGAGGAAACTGTCTTTTATAGTCAATCCTAAGATGAAGAAGAGTACAAAGAGAGTGCGCGTTGGCCGAGGTATTGCATTGCAAGTGCCAGGCACAGCTTAAGTTTTTTAGTCACACGAACTGGCAAAACGAAAAGCTTAAACAGCTCCGCTGTTAAAAAAAAGGGGGCTACTTCAAGAGAAGTCCGTACCCAGAGGCAGGTCGAAGTTGAACTTGGATGGCCGGTGAAGGCTGCCCATGTTTGTACTGCCAGGCGTGGTCGCCGTGCAAGTGGTAGTCGTGGACGTTGGCGTACAGGAGCCGCTGTCGCACGTCGATGACATTGGCAATGAGGAGTCTGAAAAGGCGAGTAAGAGATGAGCGGCATGTCAAGCAATTGTGTCCAACCAAAATGAGACTACCAGTACATAACAACTGCACCCTTTGGGGTATCTACCTGCGACGCAACGATAATCGACATGTGTCTGGCGAGCTTTTCCTTGCTTTAATGTACTTCCAGGTCCCACATGGTGTCCACGCTATCAGAGTGAAACAACTTTCTTTCAATGTATGCTTCCATATTGCTAGCGAACACGCACAAAGGACGACATAGAACGAGACAGGACAACCACTAGACTGAACATTGTGCAGACAATGTTCAGGCAAGCTTGAGTGGACAACTTGCACGTCTTCATAAGGCGGACTACCCTCGTCAAACCATAATCTCGGTTGCTGAAGCGCTCTTGAGGGAGCTCAAAGCTAGCTTTAGAGGGAATGCGGCCAAGGTGGACTCAACAAACGCATGCTACGGGTTTCAATCCTGTACATTCATGGTGTTTCCCACCAGCTCAAAAAGGTGGCGCGAAATTGCGGTCTTGGTGTCTTGTTCACGGCTCCTCATAAGCTGGCTGGGCTCTGTTCCGCTGTGACGGAACCTGGGAAGCCCCGGTGTGCTAAGAAACACCAAACAAAGTTCACAGCTTGTAAGACAGGAGTCGTGTACACACTTCCACTTGCTTGTGACGAAGTGTATATTGACCAGACGGGCAGATGTGTCAATGAAAGGCTCAGGGAGCATCGCACGGCTGTTCGATCGCTGGCAGGGAGTGGTTTATTGGCGATGCACTGCAAGAAGTGGGAGGGTTGTACCCCAGCATATGACGCCACTTCTGTGATGTACGTTGGCGGGGAACAGAGAAAGAGGGAAATAGTAGAGGCTGTTGAAATTCACAAGGCGGGTGACACATGTGTCAGCATTCTGTCCATCGTGTTGTCGAAAAGAGAACTCGACTATCTGTGTAAGAAGAAACCACGTGCGAACTGGCGGTACCGATAGGCGGCGGAGAATTTCTTTTCTTTTTCTTTTGGGGGATAATCTTTGTCTGTGACGTGGCACCTGCGTGTGCGCAAAGAAATGTATTGTGCACTTCATGTCGATTAAAAATCAGTTGAAGTCTAGTGGTTGTCCTGTCTCTTTCTATGTCGTCCTTTGTGCGTGTTCGCTAGCAATATGGAAGCATACAATCAATACCAACTAGCCCATATTAATGCATTAACGAGTTTATTTCAATCTTTCATACTCAAGACAACTTTACAAACTGCCTTGGGAGACACAGTGAAATGCCCCTGAACGTGCCTAATCACTCACACAGCAGCTGCAGCAGTGCGATCACTTTCATGTTATGACAATACACAAGAAAACAACGGCTATTCGGTACTCTTCAGAAGAAAACAATAAGGAAAAACAACAAACAGTATTATACAAATGATAGCAGAGTCCCGAAAGCCAAGTCTTTAAGAAAGAACGCGCAAGCAAGATGGACGATAATAGTCTCGACACAAAAAGACATTCCAAAGGAAACAACTGTTTTTAGAGATTGAATGTGTCTCAAGATATCTGCAGTTTTTAAGCTTGCTGTATTACCGAAGTAGCTTGGGTCTTCAGCATTGCGCAGCCTAAAAAACAGGACACTGAAGACCTGTTATTTACTCGAGCAAGAAAACAGTGGAAAACACAAGCGTGTGCCTCGGTCAACAATAGACTCAAAGCTGTTGCACCCACATGGTTGCATGATATGCGGCTATAGTTGGGCACGAATTTATAGAACGTAGCAGCATTTTCACATCAAAGGCGAATGCACGTAAGCATGCACCAGGGAGTGCACACTCTAAGCTGACGTCATAAGCCACACTGTCAGTGACTCCAACATGTACACGAGTCACGCAAGACACACAGGTGTCACCTCCTTGGGCTGTTAAACTTATGTATTTTCGTACATCGCGACATGAAACATCGAATGCACCAATGAAACCGTATTCATGCATGTGCATCTACTGTAGCACTGTTCCTTTAGTTGTTAAAGATGCAAAATGGCTAGCCTAGACACTACAATACGGCGACACCAAAACCCATCCGCAAAATAAGTCTATAGTCACGGAGGCAATCGGCTGCTGTGCTTTGTACATTTGGGTGGGGCATCTCCTGCCCTCTTACGTTGCATCTGAACACAGCCGGTGTGAACGTGCTATCATGTCTCACCACGTTGGGGGTTTCAAAATGGGGACGAAAATGGCTCGGTGCTAGATGAACCAATGAAAGTTGTTCCGTTTGTAACAATAGAATGATTGAGTGGGCATCAGTTAGGCTGCGGGCCGACACGGCACCACGGTATACAGAATACTTATCCGTTTGCTCCTTGTCACGCTTTGCGCCGCCGACACTGCACACGCGGGAGGGGGGGCCCTGACGCATTTTGAAATGGCCAATCAGGGAGGACCAACACACAATACTATTCCATATTTTGTGATGTGGCATAGGCCCACTCATCTTCCAATGGAAAGCTGTTATCTAAGCTGTAAAAACACGTACACCACTCACCTCGCGAATTCCGTGAAGTACGATGAGTCTTTCCTTTGGAGTCCCCGTGCACAGCCGAAAGAAGTGCCTTGCGTGCTGCTTTCCTCGCCCTCTTCCCGTGCCTGAGGAGCTGCTCTTCGTCGTGCAACGCCGGCCGCTTCGTGCCTGCCAGCCCTTTGTGCCGCTCCGCCGAAGAGGCGCTGTCCGTTGTCCGCGATGAGGATGAGTCGTCTTCGCCGCCCGCCTTGAAGCCCACTGCTCCGTCTGCAGAACCCCGGCTGTTATCAGAGTCCGCAGACATGGTGCTCTCTCCATCGATTCCGTGGAAGTTATCCCCTTCCCGTCGCGGCGAGCCCGCGAGCGACGAAGAAGGTGAGTCGTTATCGGCGGCGCCGCTGTCCTCCGGAGTTGTTGGAGGCGTGTTGTCCAGCACGGCCGCTGACGGATCTGCACCAGACGGTCCAGCCAGTGCCGCTTCGGCGACCGAAGTGAAGATGTCCATTTTGGAAGGGCCTTGTTGTGGTGGGTGCTGCTGTTGCAGATGCGGTGGTTGCTGTGCCTGCTGCTGCTGAGGTTGGTGGTGCGAGGAATGCGGGTGGTGCATGTGCTGGTGATGCGCATGGTGATGGTGGTGATGGTGGTGGTGGTGATGACTGTGAGTGTGGTGATGCTGGGCTTGCGACACCTCGTCGTCGCCCTCGCGCGTGGGACTCGCCGGAACCTTCTCTTCACAGAGCAAGAAGAGAGAATCGGCCGACTCAGCCTGCGACTCCGTCGTCGCTGCCACCGCCGTCGCCTTCATCTCCACTTCCTGGCCGCACACCTCCGCCAGGGTAGACAGATAGTCGTGGTGGAACGGTGGAGAAGGGCGCGCGGCGGCGGCCTTGCGCTTCTCGCGTTTTATCTTGCCTGCAAACGTTCGCTCGACGTCTCCCGCCTCATCGGAATCTTCGTATGATGCGCAGCTCGTCAGCTTCTTCCGCTTACCCTTTTTGCCAGCTTCTGGATGATCTTTGTTGGCCTTCCGCATCTTGCGCTTTGCCTTCTTCATGCCTGGGTCGGTCAAGTCATCACCACCATCCGCATTCTTCAATTTCTTCCGCTTCTTCACCACTCTCTGCTCTCCGTCGCCGACCTTCCTGCACTTCTTCAAGCGCGGTGCCTTGGCGGGCGTGCCGTCCGGCAGCAACTGACCTTTCATCTTCTTGCGACCCTTGAGCTTCGCCTCGGCTCCGAATTTCGTCTTGGTGCCTTTGAATTTCTTCCGCTTGATCGTCCGTTTCGTGGTGGGCTCGCCGCCGTCGACGGCGCCCACCTCTACTTCCGCAGCTGACATGACCGTCTCACCGCAGACAGGAGGGAATTCAATGGGTTCGTCGATGCTCTTTGCACCTTCTTCTTCAATGCGGAGCACGTTGGAGTTGCTGCCGTCATCGCTGAGGGCGAGGGCCACCTTGTAGAAGTCCTGTGTGGACGCCGATTCAGATTCCTCTTTGACAAATTCAATTCGCTCCATGGCACTCGCCAGCTGGTCCCTTTCGGCAATCCCCATGGGGCTGCTTGGCTCGCCATTGTCGTCGTCCTCGTCTTCTTCCTCCTTTGGTAACTCTTCCTCGTCTTCCTCCTCCTCGTCCTTGCAGACGTCAAACTCCGAGGCGGGGAGTGAATGCTCGGGCGCGAGCAGGGCGTCCCTCTCTGGACCCTCCTTGGCAACTAGCGAAGGGGGTAGAAGAAGCACGTCGCTGATGCTTTCCGCCGCGAGCTCTTCCTCCTCCTCGAGGTTGTCCTCGTTGTCGATGGGTGGTGGGGAAGAAGGAATTTCGGCCTCTGGTTCGCCCTCAGCTTCCTCCTGTTGTTCCTCTTCTTTCTCTTCCTGGCTGTCTTGCTTGTTCGACACTTCTTCGTGTTTTAGCCAATCAATGTGCTTCAGCACCTCTGGCTCGGGTGCTGGTGGGAAGATGGTGATGACGCGCGTGCCAGTGATGGTGGGAGGCCTGCTCATCTCCACGGCGGGAACGACCTCAGGCTGTTCAACTTCCTTTGGCTCTTCCTCGGCAACTTCTCTTGTTTCTTCAGCGACGACGTCATCGTCCTCTTGTTTCAGAGAAACGGCTGCAGCCGCGACCACTTCGGGCTCAGTGGGTGGAGGCTGCTCTTCATCCTCTGCAGCATCCTCCGCTTTCTCGTCCTCAAAAATGACCAGGCTCCCTTCTTCCAGTAGGCTGTCTTCATCTTCGGCGATAGTGGTGTTGAGGACTTCCTCGACATCTGTGACCTTCGCGGCCTCCTCCTCGATGTGCAACGTGGTGTCAGCCTCACTCTCCTCCTCGTCAGCCGCTTCTTCGGCAACATTCTCTTGCGATGCTTCCTCCTTGCTCTGAGCTCGAGCAGCCGCGACGAAGGCGGCCAGACTTGTGGTCGAACTCTCGTCTATGTCGGTGTCCTCGTCGTCGCACTCCATCTTCTCCTCCACTTCCTCCCGAGGCTCCTCCTTCACCACAGTCTCCTGATCCAGGGTGTCCGGCTTTGGCTCGGGGCTCGGCGGCAACGGAGCATCTTCACTAGAGTCGGTAGTAATGGCTGACGTTGTCTTTTCCAAGTCCTCCGAAGGCTCGCCGGGCTCGATTTTGATCGAGATGTGGCTCTTGAGAGAAATGTCATCGTCCTCGTCGCCCGAGCCTTCCTCGTCGTCGTCCGGACAGGGCGGCGAGTGCGTTCCCGACTTCCGCCGGCTCCGGCGTCGCGGTTCTGAGCCGCTGCCGGACAGCTGGTCGGAGGCCAGGGCCCGCTCTGACCGCGAGGCACGCGTGGACATGGAGTTTGGCGAGGGCTTGCCGGGGGGCGGAGTCGCGGACAGGGCCCTGCTACGGTTGGACGAAACACTGGGCGGACGACCTCTGCGCACTCCCTTCTTGCTGGAAGTCGGAGACTCCGATGAGCTGGGTGCGTTGTTGGTTGTGCTTTGAGCAGAGGACTGCTGGTTGCCATTCGGTCCGGACTGTGTCTTCTGGTGTGGCTGGAAGGATGCGGTAAGTGAAAATCAATGCATGCCTTTCTTTCTGTTACAAATGTAGCTTTACCTATCCTTTATATATGACCTTCTAAACATCTGCAGAAGCATACCAATTTGGTCTCGTTAAAATAGTCTGCGATGCGAAGGAAACAGTGCAAGAAACTGCGTGTTACTTGTTCTTCTTTCAGCACCGTTTGCCTCACCTCTTCAAGGCTCGTCGTAGGCATCTAGCCTACACCTAGAAAGCGAAGTTTCAGAATCTCCCATTCCTACTTAGAACAGCTCAGCGTGAAAGTAGACACAGCAGCACAGGTGAGACGAGGACAAGCGCAGTACACGTCTTATCTGTATTGCTGTGTCTACTTTCACGCTGAGCAGTTTTAAGCATGGAATACCAACTAGTCCTCTCTCACACATTGTCTCTTATACCATAGAGCTTAACAAGTCTAAACTGCCATGCGAACCACTCCGCCTTGGCAAGCAAGCAAAGACTTCTATGAAGGTGTGGTACGGACTTCTTGTATTTTATTCCTTACCTATTGCATTGTACGCTAAACAGGTTCAGCCAACTACTTCAAAAGACTAACAGACTGACAACCCAACTGAGGAATTATTGCTCGTGGTATTTTTCCCTTTTTAGATAGGGGAACATTCACGTGACAAGGCAAACAGAACATTCATGCTCAAATTGTAACTCACATTTACTTACTGAAGGCGTCATTATGTCATGCATTAGTGAACCAACTTCGATAGTTTCCTAAATTACCTACTGTAAGCGACCACACCCATGCCATGAAGCTAAACTTCCATCCACGCCTCAAAAGCCAACTTTATAAAATCACATTCCCCTAAGAGAGCAGCTACACTAACATAGACAAACAATGTGAGATGAACTTACCGAAGCATCTGCCTGCTGCTTTTCCTGAAAGCAACAGAACATTCCATATTATAGCATAGCAATTCGATTTATCCCAATAGTGCATCCAAATCCAGACGATGGAGTACATCTATCAACATTTTATGGCATTTCCCCCTTACGCAATGCCTCTATGGGCCTGTAAGGTACTTTTACATAAATAAATAGCAAAATAGATAAAGATACAGCATTCAAACGTGTACAGCATAGACCGCTTATAACGTAAGTCGCCGGAGTCACGAATATCCCCATACTATAAGCGGTACCGCACTATAACCAAAACATTTTTGAAAGGGTGCACGTGCGCAAAACATGACCAACAGGCAGGCACGCGATTCCGACTATCGAGGCATGCGACTGGGACGTAAGTTTGCATCTGCTAAATTTGAAAATGTTGAAAAGTTAGCCTCGGCGGACCTGCGTTGCCGACATAACGAACGCGGAAAAAATGCGCCGTCACGGGAAGTCGCCGCGGTGACACACTGCGCGTGCGCCATGTCGAAAACGGTGGCGACCACAAACCACCACTCGAGTGTTTCGCATGCACACCCGCGTTTTCGTTAAAGATGTAAGTCACCCCTTCTAAATGCAACAACTGCAAAATGTTTCACTGACTCGGCACCAAACTGCAACTTCCGTAGTCCGCGGCCGCCGACATGGCAGCTAGCGCTTGTTAGGCCTAGCGTGCGCATTGCTAGTTGTCATGCCGTCGCGAGAAGCTTGCTTTAGACATCACGGAGATCGGGCGTAGAAGAGATCGCACTCGCGAGCTAAACAGAGGGCATCACACGTGAAACGATGTTTCGGTTCACGGTCGGGAGAACAGCAGCGGCAGCTACCCTGAAAAAGTCTTTCAAGCTTGTCCTGTTGGTAGCAAAGGCGAAAGCTCAATCGCCTTTGCTATTTTCCTGACGGAGACAAACAGCGGTAACACGCTCTTGATGCGGACGCGGGTGCCCGTACGTCACGGAGCGCACATGTCAAGCGGCCGAAGCAAAGGGGTCAAAGGCTTTTCTGTCGGCCACGCACTCATGCCAGGCTCTGCACCCCACCCTTATTTTATCTCCCCCCACTCCTTGTTTGTTCGTTCCGCGTCCCCTCCTCCTTTGTGACGCCATCGGCGCTCTTTCCCTCGCCGGCGCATCTCCGCTGAGGAGCACGCTCGCTCCCTCGCATCTCTGAGAAGGTTCCGGCAGCCGCATTATAACCGGTCTTTCATCTCGGGGAGGACTACGCAATAAGTGGTATGCGTATACATGGAGTTCTATGGGAGGGTAAACGGGAGTCAGAAAAAAAACGCGTTATAGCCGGTACTGCACTGTAAGCGGTTACGTTATAAGTGGTCTGAGCTGTACTTCAATGTACAGTCGATAACAAAAGTGTATGGACCACGCAAGCACTCGCTAAACTGCATGTCCATGACACCTAGTGGCGTGCCACTTCCCATCGACCACAGGGCTACGCCAGATATGGATCTTGTTATTCACTTGCATAGCAATTTTCTACTGCCGCGTGGTGCACTGTTAGTTTGTTGTTTTCATACATAGCGCTGATCTGCAGTAAAGCCATCACACTTCTACTATGATAGCAGAATCACAGCATTCACTGTGTGCCTTGAGTGCTGTTCAGTCGGGTGCAACTTGCAGCACACTTGTGGAGGCAGAAGGCAGTCTGCTGAGTAGTTAATCACATTCACCGGAATGTGTCAGCTATACAGACAAAATGCTTCACAGGAATGTGTCAACTATCCAGACAAACTGCTCTAATTTGAAGTAGGATGGCAGATTGAGCAAGTTGGTTGAAATGCATGGCACTTCAACACCAGCACAGAAGACAGGACCGACGAAGAGAAGACACATACAACGCTATACTTGCAACTGAGTTTATTGGATGAAATAGTTCACTTTTTTAAGCCAGATAAGCACATGTGCATGCTCATTGTCAAAAACAACACCAGTGTACTTAGGAGTGCTGTTTTTGACAATGAGCACGTGCATATGCTTGCTACCTGGCTTAAAAAAGCAAAACCTTTCTTCCAATAAAAGCTGCAAGAACAGCATTGCATGTGCCTCATCTTCCGTGGTCCCGTCTTTTGCGCTGTTGTTCAAGTAACACGCTCTAGTCAGCGATACAGTCTACAGTCACAACAGCCGCGAACTCAACCAAGCCTAGAACATAAAAAAAGCCGCTGCAATCAAGAGTCCCGGCTCACCTTCTGCAGACGTTTCCTTCTAGACGTCTTGTCCGTGACATTCTCTACAATACGGTTCTTCCTGACCCACTCGTCATACCTGCAACGGATATATGTGGGTATGCTACATTTCAGTTAACGTTCCGGCTAACAATAATTTATCAGTCTAAACTGACTTATGTCACTTTCCCGTTCATTTGAATCAAATGCTTAATTGTACAGCCAGGAATCAGTCACTTTGGCAACGACAGAGAAGAAACGGGAGCACTACCACGAAAATGCCGTCGCCCTTACCGCATGTTCCAGCCTGTGTAGTGGACATAGAACTTCTTCTCACTGCACTCCTCCTCGATGCGTAGCACCTTCGCCTCGTAGATCTTGAGCTGCCGGCCACGCCCGTACTTGACCTTGACCCGGTCGCCCACGTCAATGCTCATGTCCAGGGAGCACCGGCGCGTCGGCTCCCCACTCTCCGGCCGAGGAAGCGGCTCCGGCTTGGTTTCCGGCTCGGCTGCGGCCACCGAAGCGTTGGTTCTGCAATGACAAGACGGCCCGGCAGCCACAAAGGACTCTGAGTACACGTTTAAACATTCGCTCCAGAGTGGTTGACGTCAAAGTAAATGGCAGGCATATCGCATTTCGTTCCGGTGCAGATGAAGCTAGGAAATATATCGACGCAACTGAGACAGCAGTGACAAGTAGCATGACTAAAAATTCCGCATTTGCTTCATTACGTCTGACAACTTCCGGTATTTCTTTTAGCTGTATAAACATTCGACTGCATGCAATCTGATCCAAGGTTTAGCTTTTTTTTTTGTTCCTGGATTACATATTCAGAATCTGTCATTTAGCATTCACGCACCTCTAGTTACCAGAACCTAAAAGCAACTTTGCCGACTAGTTGCCAAATAGTGTGATGTAGACTTCGCCACACATACAAATACTACTCCTAAAGATGATAGGGTGTTTTAGCAGTGTTTGTTTACCATATAGTAACTACAACTGCGACACACTGTCAATATGTGCTGGACAAGTATTCACCCGCTCACATGCGTATGCATACACAGACTCTCAGCAGTTTAGCTTATTTACTAGAGCTGTGCGAATAGCAAAATTTTGGGTGCGAATCAAATTCGAATAATAAAAATTGAGTGGAAATTGAATCGAATAAATCTCGAATATTTCTCAAATATTTTTCGAATACTTCGAAGTGAAACTAGAGAAAAAAGTTGCAGAGAATCCCTAAGTATTTCATAAGAGACAGGAACAATTACAAGTCACAAACATGCTCAAAGAACAGATTTATTCCTAAGAAAGGATGCAGCTTTCGTATTGCAAAAAATAACAAAAGATCGATTTTCGCAAATCGCATTTTCAGTTTCTGCAGCCCTTTTCCGATTCCAAAATATCTCACTGAAAACTACGTACAAGTACGATAAAAATTTGTTGTGCTTGTCGACGTGGCGAAAATTATTGTGGAAATCGCAAAAAAAGAAAACTGCATTTAAACGCAATTCTAGCTCCGCAATGGCGCAACCAGGCACCGCTATCTTGGGATCGTCGGAAAAAACATTTCTCAGTCTTCAAATTTCCCCCTTCAACTAGGTCCTCCATTCAGAAAAAAGCGTACAAAAAGCAAATATTTCAAGTTCGTTCCGAGGCCTTCGATTGGCTGCGTCCGCCATGTTCAAGCATGCCTCGCCATTGGTCCGATCCTCGCTCCGGGAGAGCGTTGTCTGCTGCTTGCATGTCGCAAGGTCACGGCTGTATAAAATCGCGCTACTTAGTGACGCATTCGCACTCGTTCTGTGTTCACAGGTCGACGGTCATTTAGAATATAATTACGCTTTAGTTTGGCAGCTGCTAGCGGAAGCTCAAGCATCAGATTACGATAGTGCGCCGCGCTCGTCCCAAACATCGAAGACGTGCGTCTCGGACAGACTGGTCTGCTTATCAGCATTTCGCACCATGTGACGAAGACCATCGCGGGACGATTCTTCGTACTCGCGATCAAGCATGGCGCACTTTGAAACATCGGGCACCACGGCCATGCAAATCGCGACCGAGCTTACTGCTCGGTGTCGTGGCTAGGCCTAACTCCTCTCACGGCGCCGATGTACGAGACAAATCCGAACTCTGTGGGCAAGAACATCGCGCTAGCGGACAAACGAAAGCGAAGAAGCCACAATGTGTTTCGTCGCAAGCAACGAATCACATCACCTGCTGGCTCTTCGGAACCGTGGATAGGCATTTTACACATCGGCAGCTGACCTGCCGGCAAGCTCGTCGCACGACGACCGCTTGGAGCACCGGTGGAAGCAGCTAGCAGTTTCGCATGTCGGCGCCTTAAAACTCAAGACAAAGCATGCTGCATGCCGATTCATCGTCCTTATATCTATTTTCCTTTATTATAAACCGTTACTTTATTTTCCCGAAGTTCGAATACTTCGAACAGCAAAATTTCGGTGCAAATCTAATCGAATAGCAAACACTATTCGACAAATATTCAAATGTTCGCATTTTCGCGCACCCCTATTATTTACTAAAGGCAAAGTATGGAAACCCAAAGCCACTCACTTTTCATCGACTTTTTCCTTCTCTGGCGGTTCTTCCGTCTTGTTCTTTTTGGGCTGAAGAAAAAAATAGAGAGCTTCAACAGTTCGCACGGCACAGATACTAAAAAGTAACGATGAAACACTGACACAGAGGGAACAGGGCTGCTGCTACTACTACTACTGCCAATATAGCCTGGAGTTCAATATAACAAAGTCAAAAGTGTGGAGAAAACAAAATCATGTCATATCCACGAAGCGAATGATTGAGGAGCTGGCTCAGAGAAAATCGGGAAAACCATGAATGCTCCGTACAATTCCTCTACTGTCATATAAAGACGTGACACGTTGTTATAGTAGCGATTGTGGTCAGGTTGCTGCCTAAACATAAGCGGTCGCAGACCTTGCAGCTGTGGCCGAACATGTGGTCGAGGAAATCGCGCTGGAAGCGCGCGTCGACGCCACCAACTTCAGGCAGCGACCGCCCTCGGCGCTTGGCCGCTGCATCCCACGCCCGTACCTCTTCGAGGTTCTCTTGCCGCCGCTTCCGCGCTGCCTCGGTTTCGGGGGCTTGTATCTCGGGGTCCGCACGACGCTGACGTCTCTCTGCGGCCTCGCGAACTCTTGCCGCAGGGTCTTGGCAGTGAGCCCGCACTGCTGCTGCCTTGCGAGCCCTCCGCTCCGCCGCCTTGTCTTCTTCGTTCATGTTATTAGTATCGGAGCGCACTGACTAACGACTGTCGAAGGAGAGAGGAAGTGAGCAGTTGTGGCCCCTAGGACAAGAGGAAGAAGACTTCTCTTTCGTGCGAGCTGCGCCTGTAGCAGTCGCCTCTGGAACTAAAGTTACGCGTACGGCGCGCGACTTCGCCCCTGTTTAAAAACCTGGCGAGCCAGCTCCCCCTAATTGTTACGTTGCAAACTTCACTGCATTGAGGGTTCTGCCTTTCAGTTGCAAAAATTACGTCGCACATACTTCACGCCTTCCTACTCATCTGTATTTGGTGTATATACGTGTACACATCTACCATATTTTTTCATGTGTAAACCGAACAGAATATAAAGAAAATTCAGCACTAAAGTGGAGGCTTAGGCTACATGCCAATACCATTAATGCGCAGGTTCGTTTCACAGTGCTGCTTCGCAGTATCACAAGGAAGGTGGCTACATGGCAATAATTGGGGATCTCTTTCATAATCTATTTTTCCACGGTTTGTGCAGAGGGGTACAAGTTATAGGCAAGAAAATAAGGTAGACTGCAGATTTCTTGAACTAAGCAACAATTCCTTGAACTGAGTAGTAACATTAACAACATGCTTGCTTAAAAAAAAAAGGTATGACGAGCAAAACAGTAACCAAGTTGAAAGCGAAAAGTGCGTACCTGTCGCTTCGGCGTGGTTGTCGGGGTTGTCTCTGCATCTTTCGATTTGGAGGTCCGCGACTTCTCTGCCGGTGTCGGAGTTGATGCGGCAGCTGGAGCCACTGCCGGCGGCTCCTTCGCGGAGTCTGTGTCTGCGCTCTCGACGCTCTCGCTCTTGCGCAGCGACGGCGGCGGCGGAGGAGGAGGCACAGACGACGACTTGGCCTCCCGCTTCTCGGGACTGTCATGCTTCTCACGGCGGGCATCTTCCCTTGTTCGGACCTGATTTCCAGGAAAACGCAGCACAATATGGAAATTACTCAAACGGAAGTGCTTTAACATTTGAAGCCAGGTCTCTAGTTGCCTTAAAACACAGTTATAATGCTAGACTTAGTAAAGAAGGAGACGCATGTACACTCAAGGCTCATTATAATGAAGTCGCACATAACACCACAGTAACTTCATTATATCCGAAAATTTGTTATAAACGTATATTCGTAGCACTGTATCCGTGACAAGGCTTTCCTTCACCTACTTCATTATAACCAATATATCCTTATGTCGAGGTTCGAGTTACAGTGCTTGGCAACTGAGACGCAGTACTCGGAGTGCGTGGCTGCTGGCAGTGAGGATGACGGTAACAGCTTTTGTGTGACACATTGTGACTGCATCTAGAAGCGAGCCGTTCAGTCTGTGGCTCTCTGTGGCGCCAACGGAGCGCTGCTTGACGCAACTTCAAAACACCGCACTCGTGTGCCGCGCTTCGCCATCACGAACACTCTCGCCCTCACTGTCACCCTCACCGCCAGCAGCCATGCACTCCAAGTATTGCGTTTCAATCACCGAGCAATGTACACTCAAACCTCATTATAACGAACACAGATATAACAAATTATCAGTTACAACGAAGTAAATGAAGAATAGTTTTGTCATAGCTACAGTGTTACAAATAAATGTTTATAACGAATTTTCAGATATAACGAAGTTATTTTTGCGGCAGATGCGACTTTGTTATAATGAGGTTTGAGTGTACTTGCAGTGAGAAAGCTAGGCAATTGAGTGAGCATATCTTAACTTCAGTTATTCACATTGCACATTCGTGACCGAAGTCCCAGCTTGACATTGACTCCCTCGCAAATGTTCAATCTAATGTTAACTTTTATTCGAATGAGTTTAGAACATCAGTTCTTGTTTTGCAGCATACAGTTCTCATTTCAGATTATTGTCATATACGCTGATTTACTTTGTACCTCTCTCAGCTTAGGAAAAATCTCACTCACGGAAAGGCACATGAAGTGTGTGACATCTCAAAAACTACACATCGTACTAGAAGCCTAACTGCACAGTTGAAATCGGCACACATTTATACATAAGCTCGGCAAGCCTTGTCAAAATCGATCAAGAACTAAAAAAAAATGTTAAAGCCCACCTTCCCTTCTGAACAGGCGACAAAAACGTTCCAACTTTTCTGAGCTCGCGCACCCACCTTAGTGTCGTCCTGGCTCACAGCGGCTGTCGCTGCTGCCGCAGCCGCAGTGGGGGTCGGCTTGGCAGCCGGAGACGGGGCCGAAGCCGCGCCACCACCGCTGCTGCTGCTCTCTTCTTCCTGCTTGACCCGGGACGTCCGCGACGGTCTCGGCTTCTCCGGAGGCGGCTCCTCTTTGACCACAACAGGGGGAGTTGCGGCCGCTGTCGCTGACTTCTCTTTGGCCTTCTTGTCGTCGTCTTTGTCCTTGTCCTTGTCTTTGTCTTCTTCTTTGGCTTTCTCTTCCTTCTTCTTCTGCTGCAGGTGTCATACGGGGCAAACAGGAAGATGCCTAAATGGGCGACTAAAACAGCATAACTACAATGTAAACAGAGCAATTAGTGGCAACCTAGGCCTCCCCTGCAGGGATTGTGTCAGCAAACCAATCTTTCCCGAAACAAAAGTTGCAGCAAAAAACAAAGATCATAGGACTAGAGAAATAACTGAAGCTGCAGAAATAGAACGAATCCAGAATGACTGGGTGAACATGCCATCTCTGAGCCTTTCACAAAAAGGAGTAGATTTTTTTAACCTTAGGTGATATGTACAGCACGTGCTTGTGGCACATAGCAATGATACAGGTTGACGAGAGATATGGGCTCCAATCATTAGGTTTTCTTCCTTAATTTTTTTTTTACTGTCATGGTAGATATGTGCCCACATGTCGAAAAATAAAATCAGTTGTAAGTCAGCGCTGTTGTCATCCCCTCTTCGTCTTGTGCCCTGTCAGGAATTTGCACAGCTTTTTCCCTGTCACAAGCAGCTGGAAGGAAGGGCGGGACGGGCGAAGTAAATGTTACACATTTGACGCGTGTGTCATCATCGTCATCAGCCTGACTATGCCCACTGCAGGGCAAAGCATGCATTCGCTGCAAATGCTTAAGTTGCGGGGACCTGTTGCAAAACCAAACCTGTTGCAAAACTTGCTGGCAGCAGAAGCTCATTAAACAAGCGCTTAAACGGATCTGTTGCTTATACAAACAACAGTCTCTGATTTAGTTGGTCTTGCGTTGTGGCGAACAGATTTTGATTTTTCGCAGTAAATGAGAATTCCCATGGAACGCACAGTATTCACGGATCAAAACGGGAATATTTACAGCTAAGTAATGCCCATACTTTGGTTTACAGTGTCTACAGTTAGTGTTATCACAAGCAGCTGCTCATGGCAGTCATTACACACAAACACACACAAAACTCGTGTTTCAATTCGTGGGTACTGTACCTTCGCAATCCATAGAGGTTCTTTGTTTAACGACATTATACCATGCTTGTGCAAAACTTGAGAAATTTGCAATGGCTTCAGTCAATTCGCGCAAGATCTATGGAATATTACACGAAATCTAGAGCACTCGTGAAAAACTGAACAAACTTGTGCAATCTGTTCCTGGCTCTATCTGCAAGCAAACATGCATGCAAGGGGAAAAAATGGGTACTGCTTACTTCTTTATCCTTGCGTGCAAACAGAGCCAGTCCCCGGTCCTGGTTGCGGGTCATGATACGGTCCGACCGGTGACGCACCCTCCCTGACCGTGGATTCGACACCATCGTGCAGCCCAGCTTGCGGTAAAAGTCTTCAAAGCTTTGCAGATATCTTCAGGTCAGTCACAGAACAGGGAAAGAAAACAGAGAAGTTAACCCTGTAACAGGGTGACGAGGGCTATCTGGTTCCCTAGTAGCATACAGTGTTGCCAGAATGTTGAAGCAACATTCACATTAAAAGTAACATTCGCAATGTTGTAGCAACATTGTGACGCAGTGTTGCCACAACGTTCCGTAATGAATTGATGCTACTAGGGTTGACATTCATCAGGGAACCGTATTGTCTCACACATAGCCTGCCCCCGTTTATGACCCACACCCTTCTGCTACAAACCATGGAAAAATACTTTTTAAAAAATTTAATGTTCACTTGTAACCTGGACCCCGACTTTACCTTCGAACTTTCTGCATTCCTTGCGCAGGTTATACATGAGAAAATACGGTACTTTGTGAAGTATCTTTTGGCAGAGGGAAAGACGCGGTAAGTTTTCACTACCTCAAGCACTCTCATGCGGAATAACACTGCCGATACAAGCTTTAAATCAAGAAAAGAATTTCAAGATAAGCAATATCACTAGGGTTGCACATAGGTCAAAGGAAGTTTTGATTTAACGAGGTTCTTACGGGATAGCAACAAGGAAAGTGAAAATGCAGGAAGGCTGAATGTTCGGCTAACCTAACAGACCACCAGTTACCTGCTCTAAGTATTCATGCAACCTTTGCAATTTCAGTTGATCCTATTAGCAAGAGCAGCGGCTTCACCTGGGGCCACATTCCGAGGTGACCACATTTTGCAATTGCCCCAATATCCCTTTGAGTAAGTGCAGAGTGGGTGTATGGAGAAACGCGGGCAAGTAGTCGCGTCAACGCGACAACGTCGCCAAAAGTAATCGTCTCAGAATGTCGCCCCTGTTCGCTCTCTTCTCCTATACAGCAACACTCCACCTCGTTAGCCCTTTGCTAACACGCACGATCGACTCTATAAAAGCGTGAAATTTACATAATTTGATGCCAAGGTTGTGGAGACCATATGTAAAGCAAGGGGAAGTGATGGAATAAATTGTAGCGTATTTTACAGCAATTTACTGTAATTAAAATGAAAATAATTCCACAATGATTGGACAGTCAGTTGTACTATATTTCTTCAAAAACCGAATTCAACAACAGCCCACTCAAATTACGTGTGACAGTTAACTGCTGGCAGTGAACAATACTAAAAAGGTAAAAAAAATATTTTGAAATTCCCGCCGAAACATCCCGTGTTCAATGTCTCGTTCAACACGGTACTGCCTTCACCAAAGAGATTGCATGTAGCAAAACATTTGGACCATCAGTGATGTAAAGGAACATCAGGCAACAAGAATTTTTTAGCTCTAACAGCGCTATTAAAAACCAAACAGATTTGGAATCTGCAGAAAAAACTGAACAAGTGTATTAAATTTCATTCCCTTCACCCAACAAATAAACATTTTTTTTTTTTATTTAAGACCACGTGTCCCCATAATTTACCGTTATCACACTGTTTGTGGTCTCTTCTCTGCCAACAGTGCACAGAAATGGCAAAACTAAGTCTTGTCTCCTGATGAGGATGTCTTGTCGCAAAGGGTTAAGGAAAGAAACGCAAACAATGTGGCATATACACGTTCTGCTGTTCCACATTACTTTTCAAGTGGTTGTAGCCTGGACGGTAACAAAAAGCCACTAGAGTCATCCACAATACAATCAAGGACCACCCAGTCATTTTTAAACGGCAATTGCGAGGTGTGCGCACCGACATTTAGCGGGACCTCGGCGCCCTTTCCACTTTGTTTCCAACAGCAGCCGCTGCAGATACCGTATTTACTCTATTCTATCGCGCCCTCGATTGTAACGCGCACCCCTTTTCCGCGAAAAAAAAAAAAAAAAAGTGATACATCGATTGTAACGCGCACCCATTTTTCGTGAGAAAAGAACAAAAAAGTCCGTAGGAGTCAAACTTCGCACATTCAGAAGAACAAGTATTTGGGTTTTAAGAACTAAAGTTTCAAAAAAGTAAAACACAAAGTCGAAAAGCGGGCCTTGCCGCTAAAACTGTCGCCACTACGGCGGCGATACGAGTCGCGTAATGGATCAATCCTCGTCGCTGTCGGACAACTGCTTGTCGCTGTCAACGCTCTTCGATTTCGGGAAACCGGCCCTGCTTTGGTCCATTGAAACCTTTTCGTGAAGCTTTGCTGTAAAAAATCTTCTGCTTCTGTTTGCGCCAGTCTCGCACGCATGTTTCGGGAACTGCAAACGACCGCGATGCAGCCCGATTTCCGTCCGTCTCTCTGCACATGTAATAACTATTCTTTCAAATGCGGCATCGTGGTACACTCGTCGAGTATTTGGAATCGGCACTTCCATGCCGTCGATGCGAACGCAGAACGGGATGACAATCTCAGCACACGTACAAACTGAAAAAATGGCAGAAATGGCCAAGGCGCGTAGGAGGCGACCATTTTGAAATGTCGATGACAATACGACAACAGAGTTTCTTTTTTTTTTTCGGTACTCGATTCTAACGCGCATGCGATTTTTGGACTAGTTTTCCCGGAAAAAAGGTGCGCGTTAGATTCGAGTAAATACGGTAGTCCTGCGCTGGGTTTGAGGCTATTTGCCAGGCGCTTGCGTGTTCACTCTCGTACTGCTCACGATAGTACATTACTCCTGCAATTTTCCATTCCACCACACCGAAATCTCCTGCTGCGTGCAACACTCACGAAGTACAAAACGGGTTAGTGCTCACTTTTTGTAGGCCCCCCGGAGCAGGTGCGCATTGGTCTGGTTGGCGGGCGAGGGCAGCCCGAGCCGGGCGTACACCGTCTTCCACTGGTTGTGGTTGGTGACGCGATTGCATCCGCCCAGCTTACTCACCACCCGGAACAGCCGGTACAGGTTCAGGTCGCGGCCAGCCATGGAGGGGCCCTTGTTGATGGGTGTCCCTGCATGCGAAAACAGCCGTGTCACAAGTTACCCTAACGTTTGTGAGAGTGCGGAAAGCTTTCACAGACGTTTCCCAACGAAACCAGGCAGCTGGGTATGTGTCTGGTAGCCTACTTTGTAAACATTTCCACCCATCCATACAATGATTTATCAGCGTAACACTAAACCCTCTGTGATACAGCGTCACATGCATAGCTCAAACATCACATCAAGCATGCGCCTTGGAGAGGCATGAAGCAAAAGCTACGAAGCACTCACCTCGTTCGTCCATGAACTTGTACAGCTGTGCCACAAACCGGTCTTTCTCCTCACTAGGCTCATCATCAGACACCTGCATGAGAGTTACCATCTGATTAGCACTTTCAAACACATAGAACTCGGAACAGACTTATGGCACACATCTTATAAGTAGTGTCGAACACATCTGGCCAATGGGTGGGCATCCTACTGCAAATCTTATCTGCCATACCATGGCAGCTGCAGTGATCTGTAATCAGACTCCTGTTTTGATGCAACTTTGAATCTGTTCCCGTCTATTTCATAAGTTCAAAAATTTTGCAAGTTAAATACTTCTGCACTATGCTCATCATTTAGTTTAACATAGCCAGTGCACTGCCTGCCATTCCTTCTTGCTCAACTTTCATGTTGCACGGCTGCAGCAAAAATTAATGATCGTCACCATGCCTAGTTCACAACTCCTGTTACTTCCACTATGTACACTACACTGGCAAATCCATCCAGCAGTGACACGACACCGTAATTCCATTTGCTTGGTTCTATTTGTTTTTGTTTTGTTTTTTTTACCTCCAACCCCTCATGAGTTTTCAAGCACTGTGATGGCTAAAACGTGCACTGCTGGAACAGAATCACTATGTTATCCCCAGCATCACGAGTCTCTCTCCCATTCCAAAAATACTACACCTCAGTTCACAAAAAGTCAGACACTCCAGAGATTTAGAAAAAGCATAATGCGGCACTCACGTCCGATTGCGAGTCGTGGCCGTCGTCGTCGGCTGCAGCAGCCGAGTTGCCACCACCACTGCCAGCGTCGTTGGCTGAGGAAGCAGGCGACGCCGACGCTGCGGTGGGCCGCATGGGAGTAGGCGGTCTTGCTGGGATGGCAGGCCCGCTGGAAAGGAGCAGGGCACTCCCTTGCCAACCGGTGGGGAGCTCGCCTCGGTCGAGAAATGTGAGCGCCCGCTCAACGGCAAGGCGCAGGGGGTTGGTCTCGGCCCGCGCAGTGGCATCCTCTCGCAAGAACTCGCGCAGCTCTCGCCTGTTTACCTGTGAACTGCGTTTGGGGAAAAAGATGTAAGCTTTTGATACATGAAAGCACATCTTAGCGTGCAGTGAAGACAGCAGTGATTGATCAAGAAATCTATGGCACCCTTGGCAACTTGCATATGCAACTTGATGATTAAAAAAACTTGGAGGACACTTGAGCTTCGCCTTCAAGAACAGAATGCGTATTCATTTGCTTGCTTCATGCAAGCAAATGAACTTGTTTACAATACTCATGTCACATATCCCTGTAGCTAATATTTTTAGACACTGCCAACTTTTGGATACAAAGTCGAACCCCTCTATAAAAGCCATGCACCAGGAAGCAGTTCCTATCCCTTAGATGAGGGGTCTCTCATAAGCAGGGTACCACGTTCTCATTTTCTGATGAACCCCTATTTCAATGTAGACACGCTGGTGTGTCTTATACCCAACTGTCCCTTACATCAGTGTCTCTTATTAAGGGGTTCAACTAAAATGGCGTAACAGTTTAGGAAGCACCTCACGATGCACCGGCACAGACCGAAGGAAAGAAACAAGAATGACCACTCACAACTTAGCGTCCCTGAATGAACGGACAACCACGTCGTCCCGAGGCACGGGGTTGCTGATGCCCTGACCCGTTGCGCCCGTCGGGTTAACCACGAGCACGGGTGCCCACGAGTCGCGTTTGCGCTTGTCGCCCGTATCCAAGATGGCCACACGGCCGATGCGCCACTCCGATGACGACGGTGTTGTGGCCCTTGAATTCCCTCCCGCGGAGTTGCCCCTCGATCCAGACGTGGGTGTGGCCCGGCGCGGAGGTGTCGGGGCCGGAGGCGGGGTTGGGGCGGACTCTTCGTCGCTGCTGTCTTCTTCCCTGTAGACAAGGTTACGACTACTGTTAGTGCAATTACTGAACTAGCTTTGCTTTGATGCATCGGAATGGCTGCGATCAAACTGAAACTTACATCGTAGCGATGGACAGCATGGATCGACGCTTCCGCTTGAGCTTCGAGCCCATGACCGGTGTGCCAAAGTGCTCAGGATTGGTGAGGGGCAATTGATCCAAAGTCTGCCAAAAAAAAACAATAGTAATAATCACCAAGGAACACGTCGTCATATTGAAGTGCTCCAGATATAATGTCCTTTTCGTTTGATTTTTCTCATCTTTAAAGCACAGGTGCCAGTTACTGAACTTCATAAAATTTGTAAAAATCTCAAATACAACACTGCGGAGGAAAGAGTTCTCATTAGGGCTCGTTAAAACACTGCAGAAAGAAATGTCTGCACACACAGAACAACAACAAGTGCAACAGTACAAGACAGTGCCAAAATAAGTTCTTGCTCTGTGCGCATAAGATCTCTTCTTTCTACGATGCTGAGGAGAACAGCGTCTATTCTTTTGTCGATCGGGAAGTCCAGCGTTTGATAAAACATTCCTGCTTAAAAAAGTCTCCTGTTATTTTAGGTATGAGCTGGAAACCTGTACAAGGAACTTAAATTCTAGGATTTTACGTGCCAAAACAACAATACAACGAAAAGGCACGCCGTAATGAGGTGGGGGGGGAGAGGGGCTCCATATGAATTTTGACCCCCTGGGATTCCTAAACGTGCATCTCAATGTAAGAACACAGGTGTCCTTTTATTTCAGCGCCCACATGCATAGTAGCGCAACACACGAGCCTCTAGGCTACCACAGCAGGTTACTGACGATGTGAAACAAGCTTAAGTGTGCATGACGACCTCAAAAGCATGGAGACTGCGTAGCTAGGGTAGCAGCCCAATATAATGAGCAAAATACGAACACTGTAGCCATAATAAAACTGCGACTTTGGCAAGTTGGTGACATTTTATCTTAAACTAACACAGCGCAACAAAAAAAAAAAAAAAACTATAATTGAATGACTAGTACTGCCCTTATGCATAAGCAGGAACGATTCTTTCAGAAGCCACGGATGTGGCTATTTCGCGCAAAGAAATCACAAGGGGAGGGTTAAGGGGAGCGTAAACTGACAGCTCGGAACACGAGCTATCACTAAAAGGTAAAGATGGGGCACATTTGCCGGCCCACTGCAATTCCCACAAGTGTGAGCCGTATCTGCATAAAATTCAGATTCTTGGGAGAAGCAGGGACACCACTGCTCGAGAGCTGTTGGAAGCTTTTCACATAAAAGCACGAGGTTTATTATGCATTAGTGACACTTCATTGTTCCTTTCGCAGGCAGAGAGCACGTTCTTGCATCGCAGGTTGTGATTAAGATGGTATCCGATTGCTGCGAGCCTGCCCTTTTGCGCATGTCTATACCTATGTATTGCATTGCACAAAACGTTATCTGTTCGATGTTTGCCTCGCTTTCTGCGTATGCGTTTGCATATATATATATATACTACTGCAGTAAATTTGGAATAAACAGTCGAAAGTTTGCGCTCCCCTTAACCCTCCCCTTGTGATTTCTTTGCGCGAAATAGCCACATTCGTGGCTTCTGAAAGAACATGAACCGACTAGCCCAACAACGTGTGCTTCTGGAGACTGTGTGAGATGCCACGAGGAGACGTCAAACAAGAGTACGAACCTCGCTTTCTGCAAAGTGTCGGCCACTCTTGAGGCACAGCGATGTTCGTCGCAGCGTTGTCTCGTCTCCATCGTCGAACACTGGGTGAACACGAAAAAAAAAAAAAGCCAGATAAATAAAAGGCACTTATCGTATATTTACTCAAATCTACCACCCACCACTTTCTTAAAAAAGAGAGAGTTCCAATATGCACGTGCATTACAATTACGCACAGCATAAGCATAGACAATGTAATACCATAATCCTCTCCAGCCCATAACTAAGTTAAGGAAATACTTCAATGATCATTCATTATGCACAGACTTGTTATTTCGAGTAGAAAGTAATGACAGGATAAAAAGATCTAGTTCTTGATCACAAGATTATGCATGAAAGACACCAATTTTTGCCTTTGCCTTGAAATATTTTCCTGTGTCATTAAGAATGATGTTTTCAATAAGTATAAGCTCATTACAACAGACCTCCATAGTGAAGAGGATTTTGGTCTGTTGTAAAGGGAGTATGTAAAATCCAAGTACTGTTACAACAGACTTTTATGTGAACACGGAATGGGCCTGTTATAACCGGAGAGAATTACGAGTCACAAACATGGTCTTATTTTTAACAGGGGACCAAAAAAAATTTTTGATTTTTAGACAATCACATTTTCAGTTTCTGTAGCCCATTTTCTATCTGATTCCAAAATATCTTCACTGAAGACTGTAGAAGTGCTGTAGACTGCTAGAAGTGCTGGACAACTCTTGACGTACTTTGAAACATCGGGCACCGAGGCCACGCACATCGCAACCGAGCTTTCTACTCGATGTCGTGGCTAGGCCTAACTCCGCTCACGGTGCCGATGTACGAGACCAATCCGAACTTTGCGGGCAAGAACATTTCGCATGTCCGCGCTAGTGGACGTGCGATAGCTGCAATGTCCGTCGCTGCAATGTCCGTCGCAAGCAACGAATCGCATTGCCTGCTGGCTCCTCAGAACCGCGGATGAGCATTTTGCGCATTGGCAGCGGACCCCCCCGGCCAAGCTCACCGTGCAGCGACCGCTCTGAGAAGCGGTGGCAGCGGCTAGCAATTTCGCACGTCAGCGTCCCGAAACGCAACACCAAGCACGGTGCGAGCCGATTTTTTTGTCGCTACAGCTAGGCATAGCTGATCATTGACAGACCGGAGATCAGCGGCCTTCGTTCTTAAATCGGTGCGTCGATATCCGCGGCGCGCTGTTCCCGTCCCGAAAGTATGCTTAACGATGTTTGAAGTCGGGAAGTTATTGAATTTGGCATGTCCGTGGTAAAAAAGTCCGCTCTAAAGGAGTCCTGGCCCGACCTTTTAGTCAATTATATCCGAATGTCCATTGTACCAGAATCCGTCGTAAACGAAGCTTTATCAATGGAACAAATACAGAGGTCAGCATAACGATGCAAACTGGTATTTAATATCCGAATGTCTGTTTACAACAGATCCGTTGTAATGAGGTTATACTGTACATGCTATAGCTTATGCTAGCCTTAGTCCACTTTCATTCATGGATATATTATGCTAGGAGTGGACACAATGCGTTTTATATGTTTAATATAAGGTTCACTAAGAGTCATCCTATGCAAATGTTGATCAACAAGCCTCCAATGTTCCACATAGCAACAGCATACCTGCCAAGTTTGGAGAAACGGAATCCGGGAGATCTACTCAACGGGGGGGGGGGGGGGGGGGGGGGGGGGGGGGGGAGGGTACTGCGATAGCAATTATATGGACATTGTCAGCGAGATTTTGCGGTCGCCGCTGATCTGTACAGAGTCCAAACCGATAACATCGCTTACGCATCGTCTGTTTCACGTGCGAGTGAAAGCGCGCTAGCGCTAGGGACGAACGCGGTTGAAGCAGAGATGAAACGACCCGGCCGTCACTGTCGCGCGAAGGGCACTTGCGATAACATCGCTCCGCGTGCGAGGCCTGTCGTCGCTTGCTTACCAGTTATTTCATCGGGCAATTGGGACCGTAAGGGGTGCCATTGAGACGGGGACGGTCGCGAGCGCTGGCGAACACGCTATCTCGACAGACATTGGTAACGGCTACCCTTTTAAGTGCTGTAGTGACACAAAGTTTTGAAGGCCAGATAACAGCACCACGTTTTCCTCACGCCTGCTCTTTCAGTAAACATGGCGTCCGCGATGCCGATCGTTCTCCAAAGAAGCTGTACACTAAATGTGACAGAAAGTGGCTATCAAAACAGACCAAGCGAGTACAGTCGATCCCGGGTATATCAAACTCGGATATATCGAATTATTGGCTATATCGAACAGTTGAGAAATCCCCTTGAATTTCCCATGCAAAAGTATGGGGTTGGTGTGCACGTATATCGAACTCCCGCACAGCGAAACATCCGCTATATCAAACGCTGCCCCGCGCCGAAGCCCAGAAAGTGCATTTTTCTTAACAACTATTGATCATTTTTCGGCCGCGTTTTTATAAGTTCCAATCCCTCGTCGCGCGCAGGTGACGAAGGTGCATTGCTCTAGTTCGTTGCGCAACGCTTGTCAGTTCACCGGTATGTATGACGCGCGATCCGCAGGTTTTAATGCATGGGCTAGTGTTTTTCAAAGAGGCTGATTGCCGGGGGCACCAAAATGAGAATTCGAAGTGACTTGGCAGCCTTGTTGTAATGTTTGCATTCCCTTCCTTGTCTGTTCGCGCACGATGGCATGCGGGCCCGCAAAGCATGGCCTTTGAGATCCGCAACCTCGTGACGTATTTTTAGTGTTTTCGGTTTTAAAACGCTGATCTCAGAGGCTATGCTTTTTTTCGCATTTCTCACCAAAGTAGCGGCTGCCTTCTGCAAAGGCACAAGTGCCATCGGTATCGCTAACATGTCGACGGTGGAGAAATGTTTCTTCGTGCAGCGGTGCAGCGTTGTCTCTTGCAGAATGTGTACTGTGTGTACTTCGCGCTTTGTTCTTGATAAATCGTCGTTCGGAAGTCGAACTAAACATTGTCCCGCTCTTAGCGATAAAAATGATGACCGGTGCTTGAAACGACGTCAAGTAAAGCACCGTCGTGCACTGTTTCCTTACGGGCCTTGGTACCAGGTGACGACTTCGGGCGCGTCATGACCACCGACTACGGCGTACGGTGCGTCAGTGAATTTTGCGACTTAGCGTTTCCGGGCGCCGTATCGGACGGGAGCACAGCGAGTGACTTCATCGGTGCAGATAACGACGTAGCTGTTTCTGACTGCATCGATGCCGAGATGATAGCTGACGTTTCCGGTGCTGCGGAAATGGACCCGTGCGGTTTGAAGATGCCAGCCGCCGCTGCCACCGCTAAACCCTTTACCGCGCTACAGAGCTCGCATCAGCGTTCAGCGTTGATCACAGCTGTTGTGGCGGAAGGTGCTGAATTTACTTATTTGGAAAGCTTATATAATATTGACGATGACTTGATGAATTCACGGCGCACAAGAAGCAAGACAAGTTGACGGACTTTTTTCATGCGAAATAAAGTGCGCTAACTTGCAAAAGAAGTTCTCGCCTTGTTCTTTAGCATATGTGAGCGAATCGTCATGTTCGCTATTTTTACGATTTCAGAAAACTGTGTCGAGGCCTGCAGTGCTTTAATTAAAGCCTTAAATACGCATATTTCGTATTTCGAAATATCGATATATCGAAGTATTTCGCGATCCCCTTCGAGTTCGATATATCCGGGATCGACTGTATCTGCAACGTCTACGCTGGAGTCAGGCGCTGTCAGCGTGACTTGTCTGCAAATGCAGTGCACCGGACTGTCGCCGAGCTCACCGGAGTGACGAGCGAATAGTTAAGCGTATCAAGGCTGAAGCTCTGCGGGACCCACTTGCCTTCCTGAAGCGCAAGAAATTGAATTCTTCGGGCCAAACTGAGAAGCGCATCACCGGCAAGACGCGGCTGCAGCGCCACGTTTGCGTTGGCAGCACTGCGGCGCAAAGTGCACAGCTACTTCATGCTCAATGAAACTGAGTTGAACCTTTCTACTATTGTTAAAAAAAAAAAAGAAGAGGAATCCTTTCTACTACGTGGCCAGACAACTTTGCTCACGTGGCCAGTCAAAGCACTGGACGCGCGGGGCAAACTGGATTTCCGGGAGATATTCCTGTGACCCGTACAACCGGGAGAAACGTTCGAAATACGGGAGTCTCCCGGGTAATCCGGGAGACTTGGCAGGTATGCAACAGTAACGTAGTGCTGTGGGCATGTTGGTATGGCATCGATGTTGCTTTTAGCACACAAAATGGTGAGGATATAGAGAAACATGGGACAGTGAGCACCAGTGCGTCCTTTGTCTCTGTGCCCTCGTCATTCCTTGCGACAAAAGCTACATTGACATAAATAATTTGGTTTATCGTAGTTCATCGTGTTCCCGTTCCTAGTGCAGTTCGATCTTATGATTAACTATACCCAGACGGATACTACGAAGGGAAAATACCAACACACGTCATGACTTCTTTCCTTCTCATGGATCTTGTTAATACAGCATTCTGCACTTCACGGGGTCGCACACTCACCGACAGTGTACTGACTGTAGTCAAGCAGCTTTCCAATGACAGCCTCAAAGTACTGGTTCCTGTCTGGGTGCTTGGCCTCCACATGGGCACCGACCTGTCCGATGGAAAAGAAATTTGCAAAACATGTTAGAGGTGCCTGTCTTCTTTCTTGTGTTTGTCGTTTTATTCTTTGAGCTGATATGCCTCAGCCAGTTAAGTTAGAGCGATGCGCAAATGGAACGAAAAGACCACGCTGAGTGCTAGCATAAGCTTGCTGTATGCCACCAATGTCAACGAGTCTTTTGCAAATCCCTGGAAACCATAACACACCACATCAGCCATTTACAAGAGTATGAAGTGGTTCCAAAAAAAAAAAAAGAACAATTGTCAAGACCATGTTTGTTTGTCAAAGGCAGCTGCTTGGTGTGCTATGTCAATTTGATCCTCACAATCTTTTCATGCTCTACAGAATATATAGCAGAAATATTTTGCTGAGCTGCCACTGTAAGCGCACTAATATTTCACGTAACTGGACAGCATGCAGAAACACACGACACGTTACACAAATATAGATAGAAAAAAATGTGCTGTCGGTACTTTCACAACAAACTACGTAGTCTGTTGTGAAACCCAGAAACATGCAGCAACTTACGTGAGAACAGTCTTCTTTGCCTGATGTGATTGGAGCACAGAGTATTTTAGCATCGCAAGAAAAAAAAACATACTTTGCATTTGACATAGAAAACTTGCGAGCACACAAGCGTAACTGATTGGTTCACTTTAACTTCTTAGACTGAGAAGGGCTCTATGAAAGCTGTTGCATGGAGGACTGTGCATCGAATTTGTCTACCGGTGATTCTTTCAAGATGGAGCACCGACGCACGTCTTCAAAGCAGCAGAAGCTCCGCTATAAAACTATCACATATTAAAGGATGAGCTGTAAGTATTAAGATTGTTAGACACTCATGTGACATGTTGATCTAACACTGATGTCGGTTTCGTCAGGTGCGCCGTCATCAAAACCATCGTGATGTTACGACACAGAGTCAGATTTGTTGACTTTACATCACAATAAAGCTAGGTGTGACGCCATTACTCTGAATTACATGCTGCACATGTTAATTCGAGCTGAACTTGCATGCGACTGTCACCGCAATCATCAGAACTTTTCGCAGTTATTTTCAGAACGAAACAAAGACAGTGCCTCACGGAGTCATGATGCAGCCGCCTTACGGCAACGGAAACCGAAAATGGTTTGCAGAAACGAGTGCGCATTCCAGCAAATTACTGCGGGCACTCTGAGGCTCCCCAGATTTATTTATTTCTGGTGCTTTTTTCTAATAAATTTAGATGCAGGAAAACGACATTTCAGAAACGACGTAACAGTCACGTAAGTCCAAGTTTGCTAGTGCTTTTGCATTCCAGCATGATGGAACGAGGCTGCCATAATTGGAATCAAATCCACGGCACTTGTTTCATGTCTGAGCAGTTTCGGGTAAATAAGTTATCGAAACTTGTCGAGCTTGGTCTTCGGCTCTCTTATGCCACATACCAAAGTAGTGCGTGTATACCAATAAACAATTAACGAGACCTGAGCAGACGCCCTCCAAGTCCGCAATGCCACCACAGAAACTTCCAATGTTACGACGACCACCACGAGAAGCAAACACTCGTAACCACAATTGAGCCCGAAACTGCCATTGCTGTAAATAAACAAAAACTAGCCCTAGCGAAAGCCGAACTCACCCGTAATGTGTTTCCCTTGATGTGTTCATCGGGGATGACGTGAGTGCCGAGGTTGTTCTTAAAGGTAACCTGCATCGAAAAAGAAAGAGAGGGAAGGGAATGTGCTTAGAAATAGCCTGACATATTGTACATCTTTGGCGTTTAGGAGGATGCTTGAGGAAAACCCCGAATCAGGCTGGAGTGTAGATGGCACTTTAGTCAGGCACGTTTGACGGAACCAATGTTGCAATACAACAGTCACACTCACGACAAGGACGTCTGCGTAGCTACGACCACAAGCTGCACCAAATTGTAGTCACTATGTGCGACATAAAAAGGGGGTCGCTGCAGAGTTGAAAGATGGTGCGGGTCCTCGAATTTTACGCCGTCCTCCGGCGTGCCAAACCTCAGTTCTTGTCATACGTGGCTTGCTGCATTTTGCACGTTTAACCCACAGGTGAAATGTTTCAAAATAGTAGTGCAATGTGAGGAGGTTGTATTTACAAGAAGCCCAACAATAACACAAGCTGCACTGAAAAGGGAGACGTGAATTTACACAGCATTGTCCCGAGTACCTACGCAGCAAGAAAAAAGAAATCCGGTATAGGCCGATTTTTGAGCTCATTTCACGCTGTATGAAGGAGAAGAATTAAAATTGGTGACTTCGGATTGATACAAGCTGAGTGGGCACTGCCATCCAAGTTACTACCCAAATGGTATCTGTGAATTTCAAGAATCCATTCAAGATCTAATTGTGGCTGCAGCTATCAGTAACGGAAGAATGGTAACAACATGCTAAAACGGTCTAAAAGTCATCTTGCAAGTGATATGTTCAACGTACAGGTCTTCGATATTCAGGAAAAGAAGGCTGGCTACTACTTCAACAAAACAGCAAATGAAAAATGACACTGCACAGCAGCTATTCGATTCAAAGGCCAAGTCAAACAGGCTGCCATTCATTCAGGCATTCAAAACTTGCGAGGATTTGCACACCTTTACCAATATTAACACAGAAAGCAATTAAGGTGGTAGGCCACCTTGAAAAATCGAATTTTTTTCACGAGGTCGATTTTTAGTTTTTTTGTTTTTTGTGAACGCCCAAACATTCAAAAATATGTTGCAACAAAAAGTATCCTCCTATCGTCATTAGTTTACAAGTTACACCAAGTTTTACATAGCCCATGCTTGTATAGCGAAACCGAAATCACATTGTGTTTTTTTCGAAAGTAAGTGTTGTTTCGTGTGTATTAACGATATTCAAATACTTTATAATATTTAATGTGACTGTTACATAAGAGGATGTCAATAAATATAACTTTGCGTTTATCATTGTTATTAAATCTCTAAAAACGGCCACAGGGGAACGCACACCTCTTGCAAGCTCAGAAATCTTTCTTTGCGTTTTTCTCAAAATGAGAATTTGCTCCAAGTCATGTGACGCCAACATTCATAACTTTTTTCTCAGTGTGTACTTCAAACTGAAATTTTGTATAACAGTTTACAACGTATATATCTGTGCAATGAACTAGAATAAATGAAATTGATCGAATATTTTTAAATTCACAGCCAATTTTGCAAAAATGTTCTGTCTAAACTGGCTCTTTTTTCCTATCTTTTTTGTTTTTTTAACATTACTTCCTTGATATTTGCTGCATAATATTTATCCTAGTTCATTGCACAGCTCCAACCTTTAGTTACACAAATACCAAAGCTTTACTGAATTAAGCCACCCATTAGTCGCTTATCACTGCTGGCGCGACTACCACTTTTAAGGCAATTTTTGACAAAGATCACCTCCCAAAAAATAAATAATCAATATTTTGCATCATAAATGGCTGGGTAAGTTAAATAAGACATGCTTGTTTTGAAGAGAAAGTTATTTCAACGCTGGCTGCTCCTGAAAAAAAATTTTTTTTTTGAGTGGCCTACCACCTTAAATCACCTTAGGCCTAGAACACAAGAATCGCAAGGCTTGCTTTGATCCACAGAGCTTACAAGTGACAACATACACTGGCAGAGTCAAGGGGGAGCCATACACTGCAGCCCGTGAATTCATGCAAGATTACTTCTAGGGCCTTGCGTAGCAGTGACAACCGTGCCAAGTTTTTACCACCCGATTTTCATACACTGCCACTGATCACAAGCTGCACAGGTGGGTGGTTTTCGCAGCCTTTCCTCAGACGTCATCCTTGGGGAAGTGATCAGGGGTATCATAAAACTGAACAGAAAAAAAAAAACAAGAACTGAACCATTTCCCCCAAACCCACTCTAGAACTTTTTATTTTTCGAAAAGGAAAAAAAATTTAATGTAGCTTTTACTTTCGCTTGACAAGGTGCCAATGTTTCCAGGGAATACTGGCAAGTCCACGTTTAAAAGATAACGGAACCAAAAAACTGCATAGAGCTCTAGCATTAGGCGCAAGCCTAATGCTAGAGACTAATGTTTGCGCGCCTACCACACAAATGCACAAAGGATCAGCATTTTTCAAGCCCGAAGCTCATCTTATAGCCCCAGAGGTCCCACATTAGCCAAGTGTGCTTGACACCTCATTATTTCCGAGGCCTTCTACCCCTTAAATGTGCTTTTGGCAAGATTTATTTGGTTATTGTGAATGCTGACATACACACTCGGTTGTCCTGAATACTTTTAATGCTTTTCCGAAATTTCAGTATATGAAGTGAGCTTCTAACTGACTTTTCATGTTAGAAGCTGCGTTGTTTGAGAAAGTGGTACTATTAGAAAAACGAAAGGGCTGTTGTTTATTGCGCACGCAAACCGATACGAACTGTTATTTTCCTGCTACAAAACACAACTGAACCACTCTGCTCAAGACAGCATGAGAAACAGAAGGACTTTCCAGGAAAGCATGTCATGGGCCACACATGCTAAAACGCAGCATCTGCCAACGGAACAACGAAAGCGAGTCATCTACTGTCCAGCCTAACCGAGTGTTCTCCCCAGCACCCTCCTTTGCGCCGATGCATAGATCACGGATAGTTCTGACGCTCTCAGAGAGCTGTTCCCACGGCGTTTGCGAGACCTGAAATTGCCCGGCCGAGAGAAGGTCAGAGTGAGTGCAGCCGCAATCACGTGGTTCGCTCGTGCAGGTGGCCGCGACTCCGTTCCGAGACGAGTGGCGTCCGCATAGCGCACGGCGGTTCGGAAGGTGCTGGCGGTGGCTGGGAGCAGGGTGGCGGGGGAGAGCCAAACGGCAAGAGTGGTGGCGTCGCGCAGTCGAGCACGCGGCGGTCGCAATCCATGTCGTGTGCGGCCCCAACCCGCGGTCTTGCCACTAAGCGATGGCGCTGCGCCGGCCTGTGCAGTCCTGCCGCTCTAGAGGCAGTCTGCAAGTTAGACAGTGCCAAGCGTTTGTTCTTTCCCATTCGTTGTAGGTGGGCGGTACGATGCACGTGCACTTTCTACATGAAGTGCAGGTACAGAAAGGGCTACGTGACACGTGATTAAGGAAGAAAGGCCCTGTCCTTCAACCCTTTACGTAACTGTAAAGCTAGCTTCCCTGCGATGCAGTTAGCCCAACTAATGGCTGCTAGTCACTTCTGCAAACAGCGTGTTCAAGCAGTTTACTTGCGCTACAACGCGGAAAATGTAGACTCAAATCTCCTGACATAAACGCACATAATAGACAAACCCCAGCACGTGTAGTTAGGACCTCCTCTCGCCTTGAAGCATGACACGTGCCACCATTGGTTGGGCGAATATGCACCACTTGCAGCTTAGGAAAAGGATCTAGTGTTATTATTCCAATTCCATCATTTGCATAAGGTAAAACGTGGGACTTATTGTTGTCCACAAGTATATACATTTTTTTTTAACTTTCGATATTGCCTCATGAAAGTTCTGTAATGCAGAAAGCAAACTGCAGCGAAATAACGCATTTAGCACCAACAATGTCTGCATCAATGCCGCCATATGAACACATGATTTCTTTGACATTGCGAGTGATGATACGGCAGTTAACCTTTACCGACCTAATGTAAATATATATATTTAAAAGTTTCCACAAGATTACATTTCCGAGCTTTGTGCGGTCTATACACTTGTTCTCTTCAATGTATTTTGCTTTCTCATTATTGCGCAACAGACTGCAAGGAAGGTACAATGCCATTTTCGAGCAAGATAAAACCAATCCACACAGCAACCACAGCGCAAGACACAAAAGAGCAAAAAGCATGAACTGGCAAACGAACTGCTGCACAATGTAGAAAAAGCATCCTGTCCAAAAATTTGAAATATTTCACAGAGTCAAAATGACTGAGCTCTGGAGCAACTCCGACAGGAGCTTTTTTTCTGATCCCATCAGTAAAGAAGTAGCTTTAGAGTATTTCGCCCCTTCTCTAATCATGGGCAAGGGAGCTGAAACGTCACGAAAACAAAAACCTTTGGCCCACACTGATGTCAAGGGCAACATTTTCACATGCTAGGTCGTGTAAGCACTGGAAGAGGAATCATCGCCGATGACATCCAGAGATAATAGACTCCAGAAATTCGAAACATTGCTGTCTTTCATTAAGCGAACGTTACTGTCGTGCATAAAAAAAAAATAAAAACCAAAGTATGATTATAAAGGTTATGAGGCTACCAGAATCTTTAAAACAGTGGTCAATTTTAACTGTCACTCAGGGCAGCAACAACTACAGTTTGGCACATTTTGTTTAGGGACACCTCCACAAAGCGTTGCCTTCTACTGATGCTTCTACATTAACATGTGCTTTCACAACGCTGTGTCCTGTATTGCAGCTCATTAATGCTGCTACGTGCTTGCCGAGCAGTTTATTAGCATGGTCATGAAGCCGTACGCGTAAGACAATACATTGCGATAATAATACTAAGCAGGTTGTGAGCACATTTTGCAAGACAGTCAGGGACTTCTGCGCTGCTAGTAGTAAAGTTTTTCTATAGCTATCAGGAGTGGCGCAATACAAGCATGCAAGGCCGTTCCTGTTGGTGGCAGACAACGTGTGCGCCAGCTGTAACATTTTTAGCCGAGGAAACACTAGTCGGCATACGAGACTTGCTTCACTGCAAGTCTGCACAGGCCGTTAGCAATGCGAAGGCTTCCACACCACTTTTCCGAGGCAATTTTTCGACCCTCAGATGAATTTCGCATTCATGCATACAGAAAAGTGCTGA
This sequence comes from Rhipicephalus sanguineus, assembly GCF_013339695.2. Taxonomy (NCBI): domain Eukaryota; kingdom Metazoa; phylum Arthropoda; class Arachnida; order Ixodida; family Ixodidae; genus Rhipicephalus; species Rhipicephalus sanguineus. The sequence continues at coordinate 79,896,796 of NC_051183.1, read as the reverse complement.
TTCACCAGCATGTACTAATAGAATACAAAAAGCATGGTGCGCAAGCTGTAACATTTTTAGCCGAGGAAACACTAGCCGGCGTACGAGACTTGCTTCACTGCAAGTCTGCACAGGCCGTTAGCAATGCGAAGGCTTCCACACCACTTTTCCGAGGCAATTTTTCGACCCTCAGATGAATTTCGCATTCATGCATACAGAAAAGTGCTGATTCACCAGCATGTACTAATAGAATACAAAAAGCACGGTGCGCAAGCTGTAGCATTTTTAGCCGAGGAAACACTAGTCGGCGTACGAGACTTGCTTCACTGCAAGTCTGCACAGGCCGTTAGCAATGCGAAGGCTTCCACACCACTTTTCCGAGGCAATTTTGCGACCCTCAGATGAATTTCGCATTCATGCATACAGAAAAGTGCTGATTCACCAGCATGTACTAATAGAATACAAAAAGCATGGTGCGCAAGCTGTAACATTTTTAGCCGAGGAAACACTAGTCGGCGTACGAGACTTGCTTCACTGCAAGTCTGCACAGGCCGTTAGCAATGCGAAGGCTTCCACACCACTTTTCCGAGGCAATTTTTCGATCCTCAGATGAATTTCGTATTCATGCATACAGAAAAGTGCTGATTCACCAGCATGTACTAATAGAATACAAAAAGCACGGTGCGCAAGCTGTAACATTTTTAGCCGAGGAAACACTAGTCGGCGTACGAGACTTGCTTCACTGCAAGTCTGCACAGGCCGTTAGCAATGCGAAGGCTTCCACACCACTTTTCCGAGGCAATTTTGCGACCCTCAGATGAATTTCGCATTCATGCATACAGAAAAGTGCTGATTCACCAGCATGTACTAATAGAATACAAAAAGCATGGTGCGCAAGCTGTAACATTTTTAGCCGAGGAAACACTAGTCGGCGTACGAGACTTGCTTCACTGCAAGTCTGCACAGGCCGTTAGCAATGCGAAGGCTTCCACACCACTTTTCCGAGGCAATTTTTCGACCCTCAGATGAATTTCGCATTCATGCATACAGAAAAGTGCTGATTCACCAGCATGTACTAATAGAATACAAAAAGCATGGTGCGCAAGCTGTAACATTTTTAGCCGAGGAAACACTAGTCGGCGTACGAGACTTGCTTCACTGCAAGTCTGCACAGGCCGTTAGCAATGCGAAGGCTTCCACACCACTTTTCCGAGGCAATTTTTCGACCCTCAGATGAATTTCGCATTCATACATACAGAAAAGTGCTGATTCACCAGCATGTACTAATAGAATACAAAAAGCACGGTGCTGAAAAAATCTGCAGGCGTGGCAGACACCATGCAAGGTGGACCGGATGAGAGTGCCGGTCGCTCCGGAAGACACAGACGCACCTGTTCTGTTTCAAAGGAAAAGAAACGTCACATAATTTCCTTCACAAGCCACAGGCTGCTGCCACCGCTAGATTCTTAACTAGCGATGGCAGCAAATGCTAAAGTCTCAAACCAGCCCCAGCCTGCTTTTTTTTTGTTTTTTAACAAGTTTCAATTTCCCAAAGCACACGAAGCAACTGCTTCAACCACACGAAGGGAGCTCAATCAAGCCACAACACGTAACGAAGTTGCCACCCTTGAGTGATGTAAAACAAACAACAAAGCCAGGTGAAGCATAGAGAAAACTAGCTGTGCAATCTCCTCACATTTGCCTGAATACCTGCTGGCTTTCTGCACCTGCAATCAACAAAAAATTGCAGTTTCACCCATAGCCTGAAAGAACGATGTGATAGCTGACGAACTATGCAGCGAGGTAAGCCTTTCAACTGTTTCGTGCGCTGTGTGTCGCAGAGAACATTCACAGTTGTGAGCGAACAGCCTCACTGCAAGATGCAAGGCAAGTGGAAGTTGCGCGCTTATGTGGAAGCTTCCCATCCTGACCGTGAAAACGAAAGACTATTTTTCTTCTTCCTCTTACCCACATGGACTTGACTGCTAATCAACACTAAAACAACCCTTCACCTTCTAACTGATGTGATTTTCTGCAGTTTATATTTAGCCTACCCCAGTCACAGGCCTGGTGCTACTTTTGATAAAAACGAATCATTCGCATCATCCGGTCAATATTAAAAGAAGCCGAATGCGACAAGAAGGCGGATAAAGGCGTAGCAGAGTAACTATGAGATGAGCTCTGCAGGACAGGAAAGAAGGACAAGTCCTTTTTTGTCGATCGTGAAAATGATCGCCGATTCCTTGACAGCCGTGTCCCTGGTCTCCATCGGCAACCAGCACATCGGTAGGCTGTCGCTGCTGTCACACCCTTGCAACGTGCCGCAGCAATGGTGTCTTAGTTTAGGATTGCCGTTATGATCACCAGCGATTTTGCTGCCGAGAAAGACAGCGTGAAAAAACTGCAACTCTAGTACTAATGGGAGAACACAAAGCCTGGTTCCTCTGGAGCTAGATATGGCACTCTATGATACCACTACAAGTAGAAGTTAGACTAACTTAGGAACGCCTCCGCCACTGGAAAATTGACACGCTAAAGCACAAAGAAAGATACCACTACAAGTAGAAGTTAGACTAACTTAGGAACGCCTCCGCCACTGGAAAATTGACACGCTAAAGCACAAAGAAAGATTCTAGCACAATCCAGTGAGCAAATGGTGCGTGGATGTCAGTGAATGCTCTCAATAGCTCTACAAGAGTTCACCACTGCCACAGCAACAGCCAAGTGGCTGTGAAGTAGAATTCTAGACCACCAAATCCATTGGTCGCCAATTTGGATCCTCGCACCACGGCGAGAACTCTTTCGCCTTTTACTCCTATGCCATTTTCTCATCAAGAACGGTAAGATTCTGGTGACTGACACCAGTGGACATCGGAATGACCGCGGGAGTGAATAAAAAGTAGTTGTCGCTGTAAAAGTTCATCCCTTCGGTCCCCTTACGGCTCTTGCTGTATCTGAAACAATTTGGAATGAAGGTATTCATCCCATCTGCATAGGTTTGATAGAAAAAATGCCATGTTTCTTTCGATATGTACAAAGTGAATGACAACTACTAATGAATGAGCGAAGGGGGAACTTTAAGGGCTCGCTTTTCTTTTATTAGACATAACATTAATGAGAACAGACAATCAAGCTATGGAAAGTATGTTATTTGTAGTAATTATAATTATGTCAACCCCCTATACTTTCTTTGGCTTGATTGTCTGTTAGTTCTCATTAACTGCTAATGAAATTATCATCCCCTTAGATATTGGTAGCAAGCGTTTCAAGAAGTTCCGTATACGCGCTCAAAGGGATCTGCACACTGACAAAAGTGATTTTAAAATAGCTTGGTTGGTGTCCAGGGCCCTCCTTTTAGCACGTCCCCTACTAGACGGACTTTCTTCATACTCTCAGCTTGATCCCCTGTGTACGTTCTGCGCAACAAAAAAAGTAATATAAAGAGATAGATGAACACAAATGTTGTGCTCTGCTTTTCTTCGCCTCTGTTTACGTCCTTTTTTTTTCCGCAGGCAAGAGGTATGACGTCAACACATACCAACCTTCTCAAACTTCCACTGTTTATCTAAGATTTATTTATTTTATTTATTCAATACTGCAGACTCATGGTCCATGCCAGGGTGGTTAATACAAATACAAAAACAGTAGCAATGACACAACAACGATAAAGGGTGAAGATTAGTTGGCATCATTGAAGTTCTTTGCACTTGATGCACGAGTGTTTTCCGCTTACAAACCAAGATGTCCAGTCAGCCTTTTCGTGTATCAAGAAACGCCCAAACCGATTGCTACAAACTCGGAAACTCTCTCCGCGGCGAGTACACCTGTTTCGCAGCCAGCATGCAACATTTTCGGGCCGCCCACAGGGTCGGCGAAAAACGTCTCACGCAGCTTCGCGAGACTCGCGCTCCTGGAACAAAAGGTGCGGCGCGAAGCAGAGTACGAAAACCTCGAACGCCGAAGAAAAGTCTCGCACTTACCCGGCATTTGACCATGCGGTTGACCTTCTTGATCTTGGCCTCGCAAAAGGCACCGCGGTACTTTGCACTCACGTCCGTCCCCACTGTCAAGTATAACGGCTCATCCGATGAAGCCTGAAAATATAGGCCAAAGCGTCAGCAATCTCTTACACACTTGGGAATACACTACACACAGTGGCAGTAATGTTAAGCTTGTGTGTTACAGCCACATCTCTCCAGTAGCTATCTTGAGTTTGCATAAGATCGCTATTCTTAGCGTGCAATTTTGTATTAACCATGCACAGAGAGTCTCATGTGGACCAAAAGAGCAGCACCAAACTAAAAAATGTTAGATCACATGGTTACAATGGCCAGGCACGAATTCGTAATACGGTGGGACGGCTCTCAAAGCGGCGGTTTAACATTTCGCACTTGTTACGACTTGTCAGTGATGGGTGTGTTATTTTTTTATCTCGCAAATAGACATAACGACAGAAAGGATGACGATGGTGTTTCGACAGTTGTGCTATCGGCTGTCCTGTAGAACCAGTAAAACTTGGCTCAAGGTCTTTGTGTTTAGACTAGCAGGCAAAGCTTGCAGTACAGGATGCCTACACAACGCAACAGCACAAAATCAAACGGGCATGTGGATGCGTTACGCTTTCTTGCATGGCGATACCAACGCACACGTAGGTATATTCGTCACGCATGATTGCATATGTGCATCCCGCATTTTTGATGCCGCACCACGTACTGCTGTGAGACACTGAATCAGCAGCACTTGGCTTTGGTCGGGTGTGCATGTGCGTTTTAGAGGCCGGATTGGTCGTCAAAATAAAGCGTAGTGAAACAAGGCGCACAGTTAGCAAGGCAGTCCCAAACATATGCCCATTTATCAGCTGCGTAAAGTAATAACTGCTGGGGTTTGACGTCCCAAAACCACGACGTTATTATGAGAGATGCGTTCATCTGCGTCTTTTCAATTGTGCATCATTCAACATGATTGTGTTGTAAAAAAGAATTGCCAACATATGCCTTCCTAGCGTTTTGCATAGGGGTATGTGCGTGGAAGACGTGTCAAACGATAGGCTGTGCATTTGATCTCTCAAAACACCACAGCTTTACCAACTCTATAAAAAAAAAGAAAAGACGCTGAATCGCAACGCGCAGTGCAGTCTTTTTTTATCTCAGATTTGCGAGCTCAGACGGTCATCGGCCATTACTCTGCGAGTCAAAGACCACCCCCCCCCCCCTCTCTCAGGTTCACGTAGGCTAACGTGCGAAGGTCATAGACTGGGGTGCAACGGAAACTTGACCAACTTTCCAAAGTCGCCGATTTGAAAAGACAAGTGCGGTAGAGGCGAAACTGAATCTGCCACGACAAGCTTGAGACGTGAGCAGAGAAGACTTGCAGTCTGGCGCCGCACTCGTCTGATGCACAAAACAGCTGCGAGTTAGCAACTGGGACCGCCATCCTAATAAGGTGTTTGACAGCTGTTTCTGAAGAATGCACAAGCTCAACTGCTTGAGGAGAGCCCGATCGCAGTGTGCGAAGTGAAACTCGAAAGATGTCTGACCCTCCAGAGTTCTCAAACGAGGAAACGAGCGGCCGCGCCGTCTCGAAGTAACAGGAAAAAAAAAAAGAAAAAAAGCTCTGCCAGAATGATGGCTACGCTCGCCATCCCCAACGCCAAACCGCTGACGGTTGACCACCGATTTCAAGGGCGACAGTTTAGTTCCATCGGTAATGGCTACACGATCTCTCGAAGGGGCAGGGTGCCTTTCGATTTCAGATGCACCGTTAGTTTGCCTGGCTAGCAAGCGGCGTGACCTAGAAGTAGAAAAGCCTACGGCATCCGCCGTACTTGTAATTTTTTTTGCTTTTTCGCTTCCCCCCTCCTTCCAGCAAACTCCGCGCCTGCTGGCGTCTTCGCCGACATCTTTGGGCGAAAAACAAAGGCACGTACCGCCAACGTACACGCACGTATCGTAGCACGGACGTGCGGCACACAGGGGCCGGACAAGCGCGAGCTAGTTGCGATCGGTATCGTCGACTGCGGAGCCCGTTAGGCCTACGCCGCTCGCAGTATACATACACAACACACGGGAGCGTACGTAACACACGCACGGATTCATGGCGCAAAGCGAACGTTCTCGCACGTATTACGTACCATTGCCGACTTGTCAAGCTCGCGGGCGTCGAAGACGCCCGCCGGATCTGTCCCCGGTCCGAGTTGAGGTCGTACGCGACGAAAGAAACGCTAGAAATCGCCTCGAAACTTTCCCGTACCGCGACGCACGGCCAGCTCGGCTGCTCGAGGGGGGCATCGGGAGAAACACCGCTCTCTCGCATCAACAACTTGTCACCACGGCCTTATTCGCTATTGGCCCGCTGGGGGTCACGTGACCATTCCCACTGTGCGTTTGTGTAGGCGCCGCTCCGTGCGTGCGTCTGCTAGGGTTTGGTCTGCGATTCATGTCTCAGTTTGTGTACAAGCATTAGATGCCACACTGTCTGTAACATCACTGTTTCACGTCTCAAGTGTAAGCATTAGCCATCTTTGTAACGTCTCGTGATCGCGGTCATCCGCAGAGGCAAAGCCCTTAATAAAAAAAAAAACACATCGCTTTCCGGTTTAGTAACGGCATCTTTAAGCGAAATGTGAACTAAGAACTAGGATATGAGTCCTAAAACGTCGAGGAACGCTTTCGTGTGTCATTGCTACGTGCAAAATCAGACATACGGTCGCGAAAGCAGCAGGAACGGGCAGTTGTGTTGTTTTTTATTATTCCAGCTGATCTACAGCTGACGCCAGGTACGCTAAGTGGCGACACGGCACAGTTGACACATGTGACGCCAGAAGCAAAGTAAAAAAAAAATTTATTTTGCATAATAAGTCAACGGAAAATATTTTTCTTGTCCGTGTGTTATACTTATAATCTGAAAGTAACAGTTTCTGAAACTAAGATCGCGTTTTACAATACCAGTTTTGATACGAGTCTACTCCTAGCGGCAATATAATGTAAGCAGCATTTTACAGAAAATTATTATTAATGAATAACTATTTTAGTTGTACATTTACTATGCATTTTAAGTAGGTATGCCATACGTGACTAGGGCATTTCGATTGGAAAAACTCTATTTATTGTCTCTAGATTTTTCTCTAAGGAAATCTAAGGACTTCAGTTCTAGGGACCTTTCGACCGTGTTCAGTCCCTAGATTATTTCCTAAGTAGTCACGTTTTAAGCCACTGTAAGCCAAGTTCAGTCAAAAGTTCGCAAATCGTTCGTGCGTGAGAGTGGTGCGAATTTTGAACTTGTGCGAGTTTTCGGACTTGTACGGACGACGCAGATCACGCCCGTGCAAACGTCGCGTCGACATGACGATACTGCGCGTCGGACTCTGCCCGGAGTTGACGGCTCCCGTGGTCGACAAGCTACGGTCGTGCGGCGTGAGGACCGTTATCGAATACCTCTCGTGTGAACGCGAAGCGCTGGCCGAGCGCTCAGGCCTCGCCTATGGGGACGTGATCCGACTTCGCCGTTCGTTACAGGCGACCTACGCTCCCAAGTTTCGCACGGGGGTCGAACTGTACGAGCGGCTACTGGAGAGCACAGCCATGTTCAGCACGGGTAGCGCGAACGTCGACAATGCCGTGGGCGGCGGCGTGTACACCGGACGCATCACCGAGATCGTAGGCGCCGGCAACAGCGGTAAGACTCAGTTGTGCCACAGTCTAGCCGCTAACGTCGCCATCGCCAGTCACTTCGGCGTTCTCTACGTGGACGCCCTGAGCTGTTTCTCGCCCGAGAGGCTGCGCCAGATCGTGACGCGCGCCTCGCGCGGAAGTGACGTCAGAACCGAAACTGCCCTCTCCAAGGTGAGGCACGTCGCTGCGTGCGACTTGCTGGAGGTGGTTCAGGTCGTGGACCAAGTGCAGGAATCGCTGTGCTCGGCTCGAAACAAGGACGAATTCTTGACGAACGTCAAAATGATCATAGTCGATTCCCTGGCGGCCGTCGCTTCTCCCGTTTTGACGGGAGACCATTACGTGGGCGGTTTGTCGCTACTGGCGCACCTCTGCAACGCGTTACAGCACCTGGTGGCGAGGTTTAGGATGGCTATTGTGGTCACCAACGACTTCGTCACCGGTGAAGGCGGCGTCATGAAACCGGCCCTGGGTCGCTATTGGGAGGACGTGCCCTCCGTATCGCTGGAGCTGAACTTGCTAAGTGACCTGTTTGACTGTGGCGAAACGCGAGAACTGAGGGTGGTGAAGAGCCCGGACGCCGGCGTTCTGGGCAAGGTGGTGAGGTTCAGGATCGCCCCCAAGGGAATCACAACTGCAGCCGTGAACTCCTGATGTCCTAATTGTTTGCTGCGTTGATATGTCAACCGGTGTGAACACCTCTGTCATGGACAAATGTGAGGCGTGCTAATACAGACACGAGAGAAAAGATCCACATGCCTATGTGTCATGCAAAATTGGGTGCCTGTTGTCCTCTGACTGTAGATGGCTTGCACAGACATCACTGAGACCACCATGTCAGAGCACCAGCATGGGGAGACGCGACGTTTGCTATGTCACATTAATGTTGTCAAAACATCACATGCAGGTTCTTTCGTTATTCACACACAGAGGCGTTCCTGCCATGCCGTTGTGACACTGAAGCGGGTTAACCACAACTTGCTTGTCATCAAAGCCGCCATTGTGTAGTGCCAGTACGTTCAGAAGCTGCGTCCATGGTATCACGAGCAAGTTATCTATAGCTCATATATAATGCAGGGGATTGGCCAAGTAGTGGGTGGATTTTCCCATTAAGTTCTATGGAGTAACATTCACAGATGTATAGTTAAAGTAGCAATGACAGAAAGATCTTACATTTTTTTTTTTTCTGTTGCAATAAGTAGCTAATGACCCACTTATCATGGCTGGAAACCTTGTTTGCTCGAGCGTGCGACAGTTTTTTATGTGGCGAAGTTTTATAGAGCCCAGTCGCAGTTTCAGTTTGGGAGCGCACCTAGGGAGGCGGGACCAGAGTGGTTTTCATGTAAACATAGCTGGCTACGGTGAGCGCAGGAGCACCTTATTGCCAACTCTTTTAAACAAAGGCTCCCTGGGTGCCACTATAATCCTCTCTAGGATGTTGTGCTCCTGTGCAAGTACCTCTTTCCATTGAAAAGGTCTGCTAGGAAAGAGCTCGCAAGGAGCATGGCAGCCAACACGAATTTGTGATGCGGGTGGTTGTTGCTTGTTTGCATTAAAAACAAGTTCGTGTCAATGTTGTGAGGTGGGGCGTTTCACGTGCAGTTGTGTCACACACACTTGAAAATTGATTTTAAATATGTTCCAGGCTATATTATCCGTTCATATTTTGTAGATAATGCCTGTGTGCCCACACAAATCTATCCCACAAGTTATCTCGCTTTCAAAATTTTGTGTCAATACTTCGCTAAATAGCATACTTGAATTGCTAATTATCGATAGTAAAACATTTAAAGCCAGCAGAATTGGCAGAGAATAGGTTCACTTACTGGTAATTCATTGGATGGCAAAAATTTCACGCTGTGTTTGTCAACCCCCTTGCTGAACACCTCTTGTGCTACTTCAAACACACCAACAAACACGTGAAGTCCCTGGAAATATGCAAAGAAATCATCACCATAAAAAAAAATTTTTCAATTTCGGTTTATTATAAAAGAAGCATTCACATGATGACTTAAAGTTGGGAAAGATGCTCTGTTTGCTTGCTTTGTTTGTTCTGCTTTACTACATAGGATGGTCGTGGTTATAACTATGTACTCAAACCTTATTATCAGTAAACTGCATCTAAGACAAAAACTGATTCTCTATATCTAGTGTTATCAACATATTTATTTTACACTAATGGGGGTGCGACAATATCATCATCATCATCATCAGCCTGTCTACGCCCACTGCAGGGCAAAGGCCTCTCCCATGTTCCGCCAATCAACCCGGTCCTGTGCTTTCTGTTGCCACGTTATACCTGCAAACTTCTTAATCTCATCTACCCACCTAATTTTCTGTCTTCCCCTCACGCGTTTGCCCTCTCTTGGAATCCAGTCAGTTACCCTTAATGACCACCGGTTATCCTGCCGACGTGCTACGTGGCCGGCCCATATCCATTTCTTCTTCTTAATTTCAACTATGATATCCTTAACCCCCGTTTGTTCCCTGACCCACTCTGCTCTCTTCCTGTCTCTTAAGGTTACACCTATCATTTTCCTTTCCATCGCTCGCTGCGTCGTCCTCAATTTAAGTTGAACCCTCTTTGTAAGTCTCCAGGTTTCTGCTCCGTAGGTAAGTACCGGTAAGATGCAGCTGTTATATACCTTCCTCTTGAGAGATAGTGGTAGACTACCATTCATGATTTGATAATGCTTGCCGAATGAGCCCCATCCCATCCTTATTCTTCTAGTTATTTCACTCTCATGGTTCGGCTCCGCGGTTACTACCTGTCCTAAGTAGACGTACTCCTTTACAACTTCCAGCGTCTCGCCACCTATAGCGAAGCGCTGTTCTCTGCCAAGATTGTTCCACATTACTTTAGTTTTATGCATATTAATTTTCAGACCTACTCTTCTACTTTCCGTATCCAGTTCAGTAATCATGAGCTGTAATTCGTCTCCCGCGTTACTCATCAATGCAATGTCATCAGCGAAGCGCTGATGACATTGCATTGATGACCAGGCGACAATATGTCGTCTACTATATACTATATATCGTCTGATGAACATTCCTGCCAGGTCTATGTGCTTTATATATCCTTTCATATTGAAATAATTGCCTAACCTGCCTTCAGTAGGTGGTAGTTATTCCTTCAGATGTATGCCAATTTGGCAACTGATAATATCATGTACAGCAAAGCTGTATGAGCTCTTCGTCTCTCTCTCTCACTTTTAATCTTTCCTGTCCTCTCCTCTTTCCCATTTACTTCCAATTTTCTAGGCGGCAAGGGTTAACCTTGTGTGGATATCCAGTCTTGGTTACTCCATATTCGGTTATAGCAGCGTTGTACGGCTGGCGATGGCAGGATTTGCTCAGCATCTCCTGCCACGTCCCCTTGTTGGGCTCGGTGGTGGGCGGCCCACACCGCTGCCGAAATGTAAGATAACTGTTATGTTAAGCGCACACCTGATCGTCACCCGAAAAGGTTACGCACCGAAGCAACCACCATTTTTTTTTTCAAATGCCAATGAACAGTTCCCCAAATACCACGTAATACACAGTGAACAGTCGGATGGAAAAGCCAGAACTATCTCGCCATTTTTGGTAGCAAGAAACATCACAGAGCAACTGGGACCAGGCTACAAGGCCTCGAAAATGTCTAGTGGCGACCTATTACTAGAACTGAGAGACAAGAAGCAGCATGAAGCCCTACCAAACCTGACATCTTTTGGAAACATCCCTATCACAGTCACCCCACATAGATCTATGAGTACCACTCGCGGCGTCGTTTCTGACGATGACCTGCTGAACCTAAGTGACGCTGAGCTTCTCGACGGATGGAAAGAGCAAAACGTAGTAAATGTGCAACGAATAAAGATAAGAAGGGACAACACAGAAAAACCGACAAAGCATATTATAATCACATTTGGATCAAGCGAAATGCCAGAGCACATAGAAACAGGCTACACTAAACTACGAGTTCGGCCATACGTACCGAACCCGCGAAGGTGTTTTAAATGTCAAAAGTACGGCCATGGATCCCTTGCTTGTAAAGGGCAATCCACATGTGCGAAATGTGCATCGAAAGACCACAGTACTTCTGAAAACTGTAATTCTCCATGTCATTGTGTCAACTGCGGGGGTGACCACCCAGCCTACTCACGAGCTTGTGCAGCGCGGAAAAAGGAAAAATACATCATCTCATTGAAAGTAAGAGAGAATATCTCCTTCAGGGAAGCCAGGAAGAGATTGTTCGCCATTTCATGGTACGACCTATGCCGAAGTGGCGCGTCAGGTGGCAGCGTCGCATCGGCCTCCACCACTTGCTGGGCCCGCGCAGAGCGAGCCGCCGGCTGTGGCGCCTGCCCCCAAGGCGGCAGTAGTACAATCTACTCCGCCAACCAGTGAACAGAGCCCCACGACTACATGGTCGTCGGGTCTCAAGGCCTCGCCGCGCCAGGCGAGGCCCGAAACTCGAGCCAACAGCTCGCACGTGCGGGCATCCAGTGCCTCCCAGGAAGCAATGGATACCACATCGGTACCTCTGGTGCCGAAAGACCGGCGCAGGTCTCTGGACAGCGCCAAGAAAACAAAAAAGCAAATAACGGGGCCGGTCGACGGTCCTGCTTCTTGAAGCAAATTATCCCACATCAACACCCTACACTATAGAGCACTGCACGGGCCGATTTTTCCGGCCCGGCCCGAAAACGCCATGCTCCGGCCCATGTGGCCCGTACCCGGCCCGGCCCGAAAGGTTTGGGCCCGGCCTGGCCCGGCCCGACCCAGAGCCGTATATTCCTTCGGAGAGTTCGGCGGAGGGGCGGAGCCAACAACCATCCAAATTTAGCGGCGGCGCGGCGCTGTCCGCCATTTTGTGCCGCGGCACTGTAAGCTCGCGTTGGCGTGCGCCCGCAACGCTCCGTCTCTGGCGTACCCTTTCTTCAGCGACCGCGCTGCAAGCCCCCATTGCGACGTCCGTGCAGGTCCACGATGTTCCACGCAGCCGACACGTGCACGATCAGCAGCAAAGACACACTAGGTCGGTCACAGAGGAAGCATAAATGCCGACAGCGACGTCACGGGTACAGCATCACGAGAAACCTCGGCACGAAATGGCGTCGGCGGCGCGGAAGCGCGCTGTTGCCAGACTGGCGGCGAGATCAAAAGAGCGCCGAACTCTCCCAAAGGGAATATACGGCTCTGGCCCGACCCGACCCGTTTCAGCTAGTTATGCCTTGAGCATAAAGGAGGCACTGTCTAACCTTCGGTTATTGTGAAGATACCTGCCACACACAAGATATTTTCTAGAGATTGTTTCGGGAACTTCTTTCAGTGTCACGACTTTCACTGGTACTGTGTATATTTTCGGTTAATTACGCCCGTAACACTCTTGCGAAATAATTGCAGGGAAATATAAAATATAATTGGAGCCATAGCTGGCTGTTTCATGTACGCACGCAGTGCTAAGCACGCAATCTTATTTTTGCATTTCAAAGAACGACTACAAAATATACCTCCATAAACTGAAAAAAAAAAACATGGCAGACATTTTTAGTTTAAGTTTTACATCTATTGCATACGAGCTAGGGCTGTTGAGTAAAAGTAGCAAGTCTGCAAACTTCATCTATTGCACAATGCAATGAAAAAAAAACGTGCTCTAGCTGCTTCTGGTAGGAATACACCAGGCTGGGCAGCGTTACATAAATTAAAGCTGTCGTGTTGACTCCTCGGCAGGCAACTGCACCCAACGTACACAACGTTTTCGTGTTCAAAACAAGAACGTTCTTTGTCCCACCCTTCTTCCCCGAGTCACCGCCACCGCAGTGCCATAGATCTGTCAAAGCGAGGCACACCCGTTAGAGAGCGAGCCACCGTCCTCGCTGTTCCCTGAAGATAGCTGTCTCGTCGTCTTCGTGTGACCGCCTTCGATCTTTGAAAATGTTACGCCTTAAAGCGAGACCGGACTAAGGGCTTCCAAAACAACTGTCTGTCAGAGCGCCGAAGTGAACCAGCCAGCGGCCTCTTTAGCGATCACCGTCGACGTGACGTGTCGGGTGTCCGGAGCGTGATTATACAGATACGTATGAGACCCGGGCCTAATACGGGCCTGGCTCAGGCCCGAGCCCGATCCGAGCCCGAAGATCACGGGCCCGAGCCCGGCCCGGGCCCGATCCAACAATCCCTTACCCGGCCCGGCCCGCGGGCCGGGCCCGGGCTTTCGGGCCGGCCCGGGCCCGTGCAGTGCTCTACCCTACACTTCCTTAGTGCTGAACGCAGAACACCTACATTTTCCTCAATATGTCCACACAAATATTACAATGCAACGCCAGAGGCATTTTACATAACCTAGAGTATATCAAAGACAAATGATTATCAGCCTACAGTGTTCTGTGTTCAAGAAACACACTTAAAGTCAAGCCACCAGAACTTCCTAAATCAATACGTGGTTTTTCGGAAAGATCGGAATAGCGGCAATTCCTCATCAGGAGGCGTGGCAATCATTGTGCAAAAGTCAGTAGCATGCCAGCACATTGCGGAAGGCGACGAACATGGGCTCTACCGCTCGGTGCCGCAGTGCCGGGCTTACGCAACGGAGCCAAGTGTCAGCCTACACCGGTACCCGCCGGACAAGGAACTGCGTGAAGCATGGGTTGTAAAGCTTAGAACCGGTAAGTAGCCATCGGCTACGAGTCTTGTGTGCAACAAGCACTTCCGCGACGAAGACTTTCGCTACTGCGTCGGCCCTGCGATGTTCGTTGAGTAGGAGGCAGCGCGCACTGAGACGATGGCTCACGCGCGCTTCCTGCCGGCAAATGATGATTATCTGCCACAGGATCGAAAAGGCGCTGCCTTTTGCCCCGTCGATACCATCTCAGAACACTCCCGTGCGACCTCTTGATCGTCGGCCCCGTGCTCAGCGTCCACAAAATCGGCTGCAGATGCGCAAGTCATTGTTTAGATACGTTGAATGAAAAAAACTCACAAGGTCCCTTATGCACTCGCAAAAGATGACTGGAAGGCGAAAGCCATCTTCTTCTTGTCAGTCGATGTATTGATTCGCCCCCGCCCCCCTCCAAAAGCGTTCTGCACCTAACGCGGTTTTGCACGGCCTCCGTGACCGATCACGGAGGCAATGCAAAGCGACCATGACGTGCGAATACGTCATCATGTGACGTCACGTTATGTGAAGTCACAATGACGCTACATATTTTGACGATCTGTGACGTCATGATGACGTCATATGATGACGCCATCACGTGACAATTATTTTTTGCATCACTCGTGTTGACGCCGCCGACGCGGGACGCCGACGGGCAATCTTCCCATTTGATGGAGCATCTAGGGCTTTCGACTTTTTGCATCGATCACGGAGGCAATGCAAAGGGACCATGTCGTGTGAATACTTCATCGTGTGACATTACGTTATGTCACGTCATGATGATGTCATAATGAAGTTACAAATTTAGGAGATCTGTGACGTCATGATGACGTCATATGTTGACGTCATCACGTAACGATTAGTTTTTGCGTCACTCGTCTTGACGCCGCCGACGGTCAATCTTCCAGTTTAAAGAGGCATCTAAGGCTTTCGCCTTCATAAGCTACGCGACGTTTGCTGGTGGACGTACATAGCGAGAGAGTCAAATGCTGCGGCTGTGCGCTGCATTTATGTTGGCAATAACATTTTTTCAGTCAAGCTTGCGTTCCCCTGACGTAAGCACTATGTGCTGAAAAGCCCAAATTTATTTGTGCCGCTGGGCGTGTCCAGATAAGATCGAACACGAGGTCCCGGTCACCATTCCCGATTGTGATGAAATTTACTGTAGGTCTAGACATTACACCCAGAACAATGGTTTCGGAGTTAGTTTGGCGAAAAAAAATTTTGTTCGCCTGAAAAAAAAATATACAAATTTTGGCCGCAAAAAAACGCTTTTCCGCCAATTTCGTGATTTCTGAATTTTGAGCGCACCTAGAGAAAAAACGGTGCACTTCTTCGTCACAATATTTATTCCCCTAAAGAAGAAGTGAAATACAATCTTATGAGTCTATTATTTTCCTTGCTTCTCGAAGCACTTTTGAAGAAAAAAATCACAAACTTTTCACATCGCACAAAGTACCTGTATTTCAGGAATTTATTGCTGCAAGCAAGTTAAAGTGAGGATAATAAAAATCGGTACATATTAACTTTCATACTTTCGCTCTCTTTTAAAATAATTTGCGTGGTATTATCGCGCTCCGTTCTACTTGATAATTGGGCTGAAACGTAAGTGATTTACCAAAAACGCCGAAATTTGAAAATTATTTTCTCAAAAAGGCCATTTTTAATTTAAAAAAAAATCCCTCTGATTGAAGTCAAAGACGTCATCTACCATTGTGCAGAAACAAACGTTGCATTATTTTGGTTGCTAACAAGTTATAGTGCGTCAGATGTGACCATGCCAGCCTAGCTGCCGCGTCGTTCGTTATGGGCTGAAACTCGCATATAAGTTGCTAAAAATACTTGTACGTGACATAATCACAAGTCAGCAGCTCCACACCAACAAATGCGCAGCCCGGTGTCATGGTTCAGCAAGCTTAGTCTTGCGATCAGCCGCTTGACAAACCCGCAGTAGCGGCTGCTCGATGCTGCGGGCATTCACATTACATGAGTGCCGCTTCCACTGCGGATGAGCTCCGCTTGCGCGCCAAACTACGCTCAGAGGACAAACGAGAGAAGGAATGCATCACTGTGAAAGTTAAAGGCCGTTAAGTGCCAACAAATGTCATAGTATGCAACGAAAACTCTGCCGCCAATTTTCCAGTGAGCGCCTCCAGTAGTGCGCTCATGTGTTGTTTTCTCTCTTATGACGGCCTAAATATAATTAGGTTCATTCTATGAGCAACATATGACACAAAAGAAAGCCATTGACATCTAAAGAAAGCTGTCATACGTGCTTCCGATGGTCGAGCAACTCAAACTGCAGTTGATCTCGTGCCAGAACACTTGTGTCAGCCGGCTGTGAAAACAAGTGTGTCCAAGTCCTTTACTTCATTAAAGAACCGCTTTTAGAATAATGTATTGTTGTGCGTCCGCAGATAGAATATTCAACGCAAGTCGAGCTTTTATCACGATAATATGCGGCTTCGGGCATAACAGCAGGAAAAAAAATACATCCGTGCTGTATTGAAGGCGCTCACTGGGTAATTGCCGGCAGAGTTTTCGTTGCATATTATGACATTTGTTCGCACTTAACGGCCTTTATATTTCACAATGATGCTTTCCTTCTCCCGTTCATCCCCTGAGCGTAGTTTGGCGCTCAAGAAGCTCATCCGCAGTCGAAGCGGCACTCATGTAATGTGAGTGCCCGCAGCATCGAGCGGCCGCTGCTGCGGGTTTGTCAAGCGGCTGATCCCAAGACAAAGCTTGCTGAACCATGACACCGGGCTGCGCATTTGTTGGTGTGGAGCTGCTGATTTGTGATTATGTCACGTACAAGTATTTTTAGGAACTTATATCCGAGTTTCGGCCCATAAGGAACGACGCGGCCGCTAGGCTGGCATGGTCACATTCGACGCACTATAACTTGTTAGCAACCAAAATAATGCAACGTATTTTTCTGCAGAATTGTAGATGACGTCCTTGACTTCAATCAGAGGGATTTAAAAAAAAATTAAAAATGGCCTTTTTGAGAAAATCATTTTCAAAATTCGGCGTTTTTGGTAAATCACTTACGTTTCAGCCCAATTATCAAGTAGAACGGAGCGCGATAATACCACGCCAATTGTTTTAAAAGAGAGCAAAAATATGAAAGTTAATATGTACTGATTTTTATTATCCTCACTTTAACTTGCTTGCAGCAATAAATTCCTGAAATACAGGTATTTTGTGCGATTTGCCAAGTTTGTGATTTTTTTCTTCATAACTGCTTCGACAAGCAAGCGAAATAACAGACTCATAAGATTGTATTTCACTTGTTCTTTAAAGGGAATAATTATTGTGCCGAAGAAGTGCACCGTTTCTTCCCTAGGTGCGCTCAAAATTCAGAAATCGCGAAATTGCCGAAAAAGCGTTTTTTGCGTCCAAAATTTTTGTATTTTTTTTTCAGGCAAACAAATTTTTTTTTCGCAATACTAACTGCCAGACCATTGTTCTGGGTGTAATGCCTAGACCTACAGTTAATTTCATCACAATCGGGAATGGTGACCGGGACCTCGTGTTCGATCTTATCTGGACACACCCCACTCTCAAACTCACGTTGGGCCTCTCCAACCCCACGTATTTTCTTGGAGCCTCATTAATTTACGCGGGAAAGATGCCACCCTGTTGGCGTTAGACACGACACTGCTGCCAAAATTGCAGGAGTACTCGTCAAATATTTACTATCCTGTTTTGCGGCTGCAGGTTGCTGCAATAACTTCTAATTTATTCACCGCTATTTCAAGTTCACGTGTGTCCTAGTTCACAGCCGACGTTTGCACAACAAGTCCGGCGAACGTTACTGTATTTTCTTTCTTTTCCTTGGCGTTGCATGCTACCATACATGTTCGGTCTCGTAGACTACTTCTCCTTCCACCAGCAATCTCGAAGTGGTGAAGCTTTGGTCTATGAATATGTCGATGACATAGAGCGACAAGTTCACTGGAATGCAAATGGAACGATAATTACGGAGCATTAAAAAATTCGGCAGATCCCACGTACCGTGGGAGTCGATGTTATGCGAAGCATGCGGCGGGAAGGTGAATGTGGCGTAATTTTCTTGCTGAGCGAAACGTTACAAAATGACGCTAAAGATTTGTATAAATTTTATACGCACACATATATGTTCAAGAGCCTCATATATGTAATATAACCAGTTGTTTACAGTTGGGTAACGTTGCCAACGGCAACGTGGGTGCATGTGTGGAAGAAGTTCTTGACAGTTCTTGAACAAGGGCATCATCACCGTGATCAGTGCGCACCAGCAGCTGGTCATTGTTATCGGATCTGCTCGTGATTGCGGTGACGAGGTGTCCACGTGTAGTGAAGTATGAAGTACAGTACAGCTGTTGGAATTCGTGGATGCCTCGGTCATTTCGTCGACAAATTGTCTGTCGACAGAGCCGGCGACATGTCGGAACCAGAAGTCACCATTCGCGTTGGTGAGGTATAAGCCGTCGAGGCTGGTAGGCCTGGATAGTGCTACGTAGACCAACATCAGTGGATAACGCTTGCATTCGTAGACTACCTGGGCGTATATGTGGCCTACGTAGCCAAGTCTACAAAGCGGCTGTCAGTCAATCTGGCAGCATCCTCGGTGAGCATGAGGCCATTGCCCAGCCTCGTAAGAAATGAAGAGGACACTGCGTCGTTCTGGCGGACTAAGTGCACATTACGGTGCGGTGATGTGAATATCATATGTAACTTTCGTTAATGTATTCCTCCGGGGAAGAGCAATGATTCAATATAGCTTGCTGAGTCATAAGAATACAAATGTAATGTTTATTAGACTACTATAAAAGCGGAGCCAACACTGGAACCACAGACGTTAATCTGATATGACGCCTGTATCGTAGGAGTACACATCGTAGGAATATCATGCAGTGTTTATTGCTTTTTTGTAAAATTGGATATCAAGCACCACAAACACAATTGACGTTGCGCCGATATTACGCCTGCTTAGGCTGTTTTTCTAAGCCAGTTTATTGACCAGGCGTGCTCTGTGGTAGAATACCTGATTGCCGCGCAGAAAGCTTGGGTTCGATTCTTTCCATTAGTTGGGTCAACGCTACCGATGTCGGTTTTTCTTAACGTTCTCGCATTTAAGTTACAAATGTCTGTTCTCGCCGTTCCTGGTTGATATAAACTGTCAATCACCTGTGGCGCACACCCGTAGACCGCGGCCCGTGGTAAATGAGTATGTGCCACACGTGTCTGGAGGAAAGGGTTTGACGACGTGCGTACGCGTGACAGGATTTTCACTTTATTCATGACATGACCACACAGTCACATTCGTCAAATCCTCTTACCCTACCATGCCAATTTTGGTATACACCAAGTTAAGGAGGCGATCATCAGAGCACCCAGACGTAGGCGGCTAGATAGATACGTAGATAGAAACGCTCAAAGTGCCAAAGGTTTGCTAAGAAATGCTTCGCATTTAAAAAAGCGTCGCATGTGCTCGTGTTTTGTGCGAGCACCAAACGAAACGAATGCACTGAATAAAGAAACAGAAGCAGCGGTATTTGCCCGCTGAGAAGGCCGATCAATACGCAGTGCGAGACAACTCGTGAAATGACAATGAAACGTACACAATTTAGACCGAAAAAAAAAAACACTGAATCGTCGGGACGGCACATCACAAAGTTGCAATGCGCACCGAAGCCGTAGTTGTAACGAAATTGTTTTTGAACTGCTCTGATAGCGTCCGTGCAACAGTAGTTGTTTGTGTACTCGCAAATTCTCATATTTTGTGGCCTAAAGTTCACAGCGCGGTGCCAAAACGCGTTCGAAGCAAATTAGGCCAAACCATCAGTACGAGCATATGCATGCAGATGCTCATACACGCAGAAGCACTGTCAGTCGTCGCGAACCCGTGCGATCGCTGGCGTGAGGCTTCTTTCTGTTATGCTCCGTTTGGTTATACAAGCAGTCTACTCTAACGAGATATTTCACACAGTTTGCACTCAGCGAGTGACTACCTTTCACGCAAGAAGCCGGTTCAGGGGTCTCCAACGCGGTGACCGCGTGAAGTGAGTGCTCGGTTTTCTGCAAAGAGACAGCGACTGTAGACTGTCTTGTTGTGCTTTCAGTTCGTCGAAAATGATTATTTTGACAGTAAAGAACATATTTCTTTTCGAAAGTACCCGCAGAAATGTCCCGGAGGGCTTCCGCGAGGCGATGTTGTAGAGCGCCGACAGCAAAACCTACGGGGCGCGCGCCGGCGGCATCCTGCCTAGCACGCAATCGGCGCGCGTCCGATAGAGGGCGACTCCATAACTCCTCGCCGGAAGGGATATATGCGGAAGGGAATGTGAGGCTCTAGGACTAGGATTTAGTGCAACAAAATGTGGATTGATGGTATTCGATGATCACGAAGACCATGCATGCGGTCTTAATACAGGGCCAAAAATACCGAGGGAGTACAAGTACCTCGGAGTATGGGTAAATTAGGGGGATAGATATATGGAGGTACAAGAGAAAGCATCGGTAGCAAAGGGAAAGAGGAATGCTGCAATTATGAAGCACAGAGCTTTATGGGGTTACAATAGGTACGAGGTGCTTCGAGGGCTGTGGAAGGGTGTGATGGTCCCAGGGCTTACATTTGGGAACTCAGTGGTGTGCATGAAGTCAGAGGTGCAAGCAGGAAGCGATGTAAATCAAAGGACGGTGGGCCGCCTCGCGTTGGGCGCTCAAGGGAAGACGATATAGCACACTGAAACGCGGTTCCGAAAACACAGCGCGGTTTATTATTGTATCTCCGCCATTGTTCCAACTACTTCTTCTTTCTCCACAGCAGACTACCCACTACTAGTTTATGTCCCAAGTGCGTCGTGCCAGAAGAAGAAGAAAAGTATGCCACAGATAGGCCCCCCCTGCAGACAAGTGGCCGTGGGCACTTGAAGAAAAAAAAATGGTCAGACTGAGCTTGTCAGAATGGGTGCCGGCTTGATCCTTTCAATGCTGACTGTGTCTTCATGCCCATTACGCAGGATTGTAAAATGATGTTCAGAACGCTTGATGACTGGGAAAGGACCGTCATAGCGAGGCTGAAGAGCACGGCGAGACGCATCGACACGAACAAAAACGTGTGAAGATGTCTGTAGGTTTGCCGGCAGAAAAACGTCGTTCTTAGTATGAGCTGAAGTTGGTGATGGGCGCAAGTTTTGCATGAAGACCCGCAGACGCTGGACGAAAGAAGATGGATCCGAAACACTCTGCGTAGTAACGGGGCTGACGAGGTCACCAGGCAAACGGAGTGTGCAGCCATAAACCATCTCGGCTACAGAGCAGGCAAGTTCTGGCCGAAGTGTTGAACGCAGGCCGAGAAGCACGATAGGGAGGTGTGATACCCAATCTTCGGCGTGAGGCTGCGAGGCGAGTGCTGCTTTTAGATGACGGTGGAGTCTCTCCACTGAGCCATTTGATGCTGGATGATACGCAGTTGTGCGAATACGCGCACAACCCAGTAGAGATGTGACAGAGGTGAAAAGCGCTGACTCAAACTGTCTGCCTCGATCGGTAGTCACCGTTGATGGTACACCGAAACGGCTAATCCAGGTAGCAAGAAAGGTACGAGCAACTGTTTCTGCCGTGATGTCAGGCATTGGAGCTGCTTCAGGCCACCTAGTGTACCTGTCAATACACGTAAGCAAATACGTATTTCCCCGACATGGAGGTAAAGGCCCGACAATGTCCAAATGAATGGTGTCGAAACGTGCATCAGGGAGAGGGAATTTTCCCCATGGAGGCTTGGTGTGCCGTTGTACCTTGATACGCTGACACGCTGTGCAAGTGCGAACCCAGTCACGAATGTTAGCGCGTATGCGCGGCCAGGCATAGCGTTCAGTGACCAGGTGTTGCGTAGCTCTTACGCCTGGATGGCAGATGGAGTGGAGGGTGTCAAAAACAGCACGACGCAGCTGTGAAGGAACATAGATACGAGTGCAGTTGTGTGAAACATCGCACCAGAGCGTAACGTCGTCGTCGGGAAAGTTGACTTGTTCCAGTCGGAGGGAAGTAGAGTATCGGAGTCGTGGAAGCTCATCGTCTAATGCCTGTGCCTCCGCGAGCGAAGACAATGAAAGGTCGGTGGTGCCTGTCGTGGCATTGATGGTAATACGACTGAGAGCGTCCGCTGCACTGTTAAAACTGCCTTTTACATAACGTATGTCTGTGGTGAATTCGGCAATGAAAGCAAGGTGCCGAAGTTCTCTAGGAGTGTGCGTGGCACTGCAGGAACGTAAAGCCGAAACAAGTGGCTTGTGGTCGGTAAGAATGGCAAATTGTCGCCCTTCAAGGAAGTACCTGAAATGCTTCACCGCAAGGTAGGCTGCGAGGAGCTCCCGTCCGAAAGTACTGTATCGGCGCTCAGTGTCGCGTAACTTGCGGGAGAAGAAGGAAATTGGAGCCCATGCACCATTGATCCATTGATGAAGAGCGGCTCCAACTGCTTCTGAAGAAGCGTCCACCATGAGGCTAGTGGGAGCAGTTGGTGAAGGGTGATGCAGGAGGGTGGCCTGGGCGAGTTTGGTCTTGACGGCGGAAAAAGCTTGATCCGCGACCGTGTCCCAGGGAAGTGCGGCTGACTCGGCTTGCGAAGTCGAGAGTAGTGCTTCCAGAGGCTGGCAGCAGTGTAGAGCATGAAGGGATGAAGCGGCGATAAAAATTGACGAGTCCGAGAAAACGTCGCAGACTACGTATGGACGTGGGAGGCGGGTACTCGAGGATAGCTTGAACCTTGTCAGGTAGAGGAGTGATGCCATCTTTAGTGATCTGATGTCCGAGGAATGCTATCTCCGAGACTCCAAACTGACACTTTTCTAATTGATGACAAGGTCGTAATCACGCAGTCGAGTGAAAAGCTCACGTAGATGTGCCTTGTGCGTTTCAGCGTCCTTGCTGGCAACGAGAAGATCGTCGATATAGGCGAAACAAAACGGCAAACCTCTTGTAACTTCGTCTATAAAACGCTGAAATGTCTGAGCTGCGTTTCTCAAACCGAAGGGCATTCGTAAATACTCATAGAGCCCAAATGGGGTAATTATTGCAGTTTTGGGAATGTCAGAAGGCTCAACGGGGATCTGGTGATAAGCTTTCACGAGATCAATCTTCGAGTATACTGTTGTGCCGGTTAAAAAGGCAGTACAGTCCTGAATATTGGGTAACGGGTATCGATCTGGAACGGTGACTGCATTGAGAGCCCGATAATCACCACAGGGCCGCCAGTCATTGTTCTTCTTGGGAACCATGTGTAGCGCCGACGACCACGAGCTTGATGACGGACGAATGATCTGCAGCTGTAACATATGCTCAAACTCGTTGCGAGCAATGCGAAGTTTATCAGGGCCAAGTCGGCGAGGGCGGCAGTGAACCGGTGGGCCTGTGGTTACGATGCAGTGGGTCACAGTGTGCTTGGGGGTCTTATCCATTGGAGACTGCGTTGTAATCTCCGGAAACTCGTTGAGCAGAGCTGTATATGGTGACGTAGGCGGTTTTACGAACGTGGGGTTTAGGGCCGTAGCGCGTGACAGAAAACCATTGACCGATAAGCCGGTATAGCTATCCACCAGGCGACAGCGGTTCATATCCACGAGCAGATGAAAATGCCTTAAGAAATCGGCGCCTAAGATTGCGTAGCGTACGTCTGCTATCCAAAATAACCACTGCAGTTTCCTTTTGAGACCGAGATCAAGGGTCAGAGACTTCTGTCCGTAAGTTGCGATGACCGAAGAATTGATCGCTTGTAAAGGAGTAGACTTCTCGCGGAGACGCCGGTCAGTTTTGGACGCTGGAATTATGCTGACTTCTGCTCCAGTGTCCACCAGCAAGCGAAGACCTGTGGTTCTGTCGGTGATGTGGAAGAGGCGGCTTGATGCTTGGCCTTGATCGCCCGCCGCTGTTACTGACGATCGGCCGGAGCGTTTCCCATGCGCCATGAGCAGGGTGGCACACATCTGCGAGCCGCGGCACGAAAACGCCGGTGATAGTAGCATGTGTTCTGCGGTGAAAAGCGGTGCTCGGGCTGGTGGAGGGGCCGTTGCGGAGCAGGCGACGTGAGAGATGGTCGGTGTGGACGAGGATGGTCATTTAAGTTATGAATGCTCAGCAATTGCAGACGCAAGTTCGCGACTTCAGCTGCGAGATCTTTTACCGTTTCTCGAAGGGAATCTGCTTCAGAAATCGGAGAGGTGTGGGCAGCGTTTATGACTGCCGGAGCAACGTCCATCATGTCATCGGCCATTTCTACCAGCTCCGACAGCGTCTTATCCTGAGCTGGGACAAGAGCCATTCGCACGGTAGGTGGAAGACGCTGTAGAAACAACTCACGTAGTATGGATGTTTCTAAGCCGTCCGGCTGGTCCCCAAGCAGGTGCTGCAGGTGACGTAGAAACTGTGTGGGACGGCGGTCCCCGAGCTCTTCGTTGCACAGAAGTTGCTGAATGCGCCGATGCTTAGGCGGAACGAGTCGGTGAAGAAGAGCCTGTTTGACTGTCGTATATGGAGTGTCACCAGGCGGGCCCACGAGGATGTCGCGTATTTCGGCCATTGCCTGTGGCGGCAACGCTTCAACGAGGAGCTCATGCTTGCGAACTTCTGACGTGATGCGATGAATGCGGAACTTGTTCTCGACTTGAATGAACCATAAGGAGGGATCGGCAAGCCACAGCTGTGGTAGCGTTATGGTGCAGTACCTCCAACAACGCCGGAAGAGGGTACATGGCCAGGTGCAGTGGCAGCGGTACCAGGGCTGAGGCCGTCGAGATGCTCACGCTGCTCCATGGAAGGTCGCGTTCGTAGTCCGGGTCACCAATAAATATAGCACACTGAAACGCGGTTCCGAAAACACAGCGCGGTTTATTATTGTATCTCCGCCATTGTTCCAACTACTTCTTCTTTCTCCACAGCAGACTACCCACTACTAGTTTATGTCCCAAGTGCGTCGTGCCAGAAGAAGAAGAAAAGTATGCCACAACGACAAATGAGGCTGTAAAGGGTGATATGGGATGGACAGGCTTTGAAGTGAGGGAAGCTCAGAGCAAAATGAGATTCGAAGAGAGGCTGAGGAAAATGAAGGAGAGTAGATGGGCAGAGAAGGTTTACAGGTATTTGTATAGAAAAAGCGTTGACACGCAGTGGAGAAAAAGAACTAGGAGGCTGACCAGTAAATATACCGCTAGCAGTGCGGGCGATATGGCAACAAGGAGCATTAAGCGGAAGGTCAGAGAGGCGGAGAGGACTTATTGGATGACAGCGATGGAAAAGAAGCCGGCTCTGAGTAACTACCGAAAGGGAAAAAACGAAATAAGGAGGGAAATGTTTTATGCTAATTCAAGGGGAAGCGCTTTACTGTTTGAAGCAAGGCCGGGCTGCCTTAGAACGCGTAGTTATAAAGCGAGATTTAGTAACGAAGAAGAACAATGTACATGCTGCGGGGGAACTAAGGAAACGATGGAACATGTACTGATTGAATGTGGCGATATTCACCCAGGTATACGTGTGGGCACGAGTCTACATGAAGCCTTGGGTTTTAGGGACAACAATGGAAAGCTGAACACGCCCGCGATAGAAATAAGTAAGAGACGGTTAGAGTATTGGTGGCAGAAAAGTAGAGATAAAGTACAAAAATAAATAATGGGGAAAAATAAGGTCATTCTGCCTTAAGAGGCAGAGAGATGGACCGTGACTTTATATTTTTTTGGTATAATAACATAGATTTAATCAATGTAGATAAGGTATTAGGCCAACATGAAACAAGGAAGTTTTTTTTTTCTTCGAGCCTGGTGGCAGACATGTCACCGCCCCGTTATAAAGGGGACGCTCATAGCATCCATCCATCCATCCAGCCGCCAATACGTTTCGCACGAAAACTCCTTTCGAAATGAAAACGACCTGGCGCCAATCGCATGCGCGCTTGGAGCTCAGTCTTCTTACACTAGGTGGCGACACACGGCGCTGAGACTGCGCTGCTGCGCGCAAAAGGCCTTTTTTTTTAAATTGAAATTGTTTATTCGCAATCCTGCATGGCTACGAAATACAGATTGGGCGATTGTATGATAAAAGCTGTTCTCGAACAGCTTATTGAGTCTACAACAATTTCATTTGGCGGTAAGGGGCCAGACACTGCGGGGGCCAGCCGCGGCTTGCATATGCGAGCCCTTGCGTTCTTTTGTACTTTTTTTGGGGGGGGCGGCTGGCGAACAGCGGGGGTGATATAAGAGAACGCAAGAGCTGAAGACCCAACGGTTAGGGGGTACCCGGCATTAAAACCCTGTATTGGAAAGTTTTATTGCTGCGGACCCCGCACCGTCGCGGCCCCAATAGACCTTATGCAAAATATGCTGCCATCTAGCGGCCGCCGTGCGCATTTCCGCCATGTTGAACCTTGAAGGCTAAGCGCGCTCTGCATGTGCACACACAGAGCGTACGTATCGGCGTGCCGCGGTTGATTGGAACGGCAATGCCGACATATTTTCGTTGCCGTGTGGCTCAGATTGAGGAAATTGGGGTGCTGAAAAAAGTTTTACACGCAACTAACCTCCATGTTATTAGATTTCCTCGCGGCCGACGAGAAGCGGCAGATCGTTCCGTTGCTCCGGCTACCGCTCACGACAAACGCCATGTTTACGTTCGCCGTTCTTAATAGATGTGGTATGCGACAGCATCGGCACTCATCAGAAAACACTTTTTCATGTCATGCTGGAACCAGACAGCTTTAGCGCCGTGTGATTGCAGGCACAGACAAACCGCGGCTTCGTGTACGAGATTCAAAGCTGCATCGCGGCTACTCGCGCATGCCTGCGCTGCTGTTGACATTACATTGTTTATTCTATTGCGATAACAATTACATATTAGACAGGTCTAACGAGTGCGTCATCGATTCTCAGCGAACGGACCGATAGTGCTGAAGCGTGTTGTTTGTAGCTTGTTTTCGATTGTGGAGTTTAACAAGGTAGCATTTGGTTAGATGCTTTGCGCGCGTATTGCTTTACTTTGCGCATTTTTCAAGCATTTAATGTGCTATCACTGCCAAATTGAGAGGGGCGGCCTGGATGGACTGACCACCCCCCATTATTTTTTTTTTATTTATACGTACCCCAAGAAAAGCACATATATATCAGGCTCTCCCAGAAGATGACCCCCTTCGGAAAAATCCTGTATCCACCTCTGTATGCTATGAAATGTTAACAGATATTTGTGTGTGACACTTTTTGTATGAAATTGAAAAAAGAATGCTGTTCCGCCAAATGTGTTAAACTCGACCGTGGGTGCGTTGCCGTCGGTTACGCGCCGAAGTGGGTTCGAAAGCGTTCAGTCGGCGATGCAAAATTGCCTTGCGGAAACGGGTTGAAATTGTAAGGCACCAGTAGGCCCCGAAACTGTCGATGTGAACGCGAATATTCTTGGCGTATCGTGTTACTTACGACCACATGCCCACTTTGAAATGGGTCAACAGCACTTTCTTACCGTCATCGCTGTACCTATAGACGTGTCGCGCGCCAAAGCCTCCTCCCAACCATCATACACTACACGCATGGTATTCAACTACGCTTTGTTCGTTGCATTGGAAGCAGACAGACAAAATTTATAAGCTAGAGCAAAGCTTCGTTCTCAACGACGGCAGGCCTACATGTGACTCGGTGACAAACTTGTACCTTCTTCTCGTTGTGAGGCGATTCTTTACACGTATTAACTGTCAATGTGATAACTATGAAATGCCGGTAACGCTTACATGCCGTTACACACTCGTCTGATGTTTTTATGTACCGGTTGCCCAAAGCAGATACAAGCAAGACGTTATAGCAGTGACAGCAATACGATTCGGACACACGCCTCCAACATGGCGACAAATCGGTAGTGTCGTGAAACCTCCGACAGATGGCAACAATTTTGCATGAGGTCTAGAGTTACTGTATATGCTTATAAAGTAACTCTAATAAGGTCTATTCCCTTCAATTGTGTACAATCCTTGGGCGCGGCTACACACGGCGACAGCATATCTTGACAGTGCTGCAAAAGCTACAGAACCGAAACGCTTATTGCCTGCGCGCGCGCCAAGACTGTATAGCACCCATCTGCATATTCAATTTTCAGAATTACCTAGCTCGAATAGATAAAGCCTTCTTCATTATAAAATTAAAACTATTATGGTAAGTGGTTGGCGGAGGAAAAGTTAGTCTACACTGTAATTTTTTTTCTTTTTGCGTTTCTTGGACAGCACCTCGTAGTAAACATGGCGGGCTGGACCATGTGCGGCAGCCGCAATTTCGCCGTTTCGTTCTCTGAGAAAGATACACTCGAAATGTGACAGAAAGTGGCTGCCGAAACCAGGGGCGTAGCCAGGGGGTGGGGGGGTTGAAACCCTCCCTCCCGAAATTATATATACACTCACACATACAAACGCACGCACGAACATAAAAAAAGGATGGTTGAACCCCCCCCCCCCCTGAAAAAATTCCTGGCTACGCTTCTGGCCGAAACAGACCAAGCAAGTTATCTGCAACGCATATATGCTTGGGTAAGGTGCTGCCAGCCTGAATCATTGACGAATGCTGCGAGCAAGCAAAACCGCGACTGGAACTGAAATCGGCTGCAAGCTGCCGGACTACGTGCGTAGTAACACAAATGTGCGGATGCCCCGCCTCCGTAGCCTTCGTTCCACTGCCAAGATTTAGCCGCGTATAGACCTTTTCAGGGACGGCTCCCAGGGCGCCACCATAATCCTCTCTAGGCTGCGCTAAAGAGGCGTGAGCCTCCAAAGATGCACTGCTGAGGCTGTGACGTCAGCCTCTGTACTCCCAGGCGCAGCCCAACATGGCGGCATTTTAACAGAGGAAAGCAGGGAGAGGACAGAAGAGCCACTGGCGTAGCCAGGGGAGTGGGATATAGGATGGGCCTCAAACCCCTCCTAAATTTTTTTAGTTTTGCATGCGTATATATATATACACGAAAACAAACAGACGCACGAACTTACATAAAGGTAACCCGCCGCGGTGGTCTGGCGGTTGTCGTGCTCGACTGTTGATCCGAAGGTCGCGGGATCGATTCTTGGCCGCATTTCGATGGAGACGAACGCTAGAGGCTCGTGTATATACATTGAGGTGCACGTTAAAGAACCCCAGGTGGTCAAAATTTCCGGAGACCACTACGACGTCCCTTCATAATAATAAAACGCCGACAATTAGTACAGCATACATAAAGAGTAGTTTAACCCCCCCCCCCCCCCACGAAAAAAATTTCTGGCTACGCCCTTGAAAAGAATACAAGAGCTTGCCGCCCCAAAGGCTCCGGGGTCCCACTATTAAAACTGTATCGACCTACCAAAACGAGTGTTTCAGTTTAGGTTTCTAGGAAAGAAGATGACTCTTAAGGGCTCGTTTTCTTTGTTAGACACAATATTAACTAGAACTAACAGACAATAACGCCAAGGAAAGTATAGGGGGTGTTATCTGTAGTATTTAGAATATAAATGTGAAGAAAGTAAAGTGGACGAAAAGATAACCTGCCACCGGCAGGGACCGAACCTGCGACCTTCGAATAACGCGTCCGATGCTCTACCACTGAGCTACGGCGGCGGTCATCCTCCCGTCCACTTTATGGGGTATATATGTGCATTTAAACCTTGGAGTGTTAGTCAGCGCCAGTCGCAGCCATGGCGGCGAGTGTGGAACACTCTTTTTCTGCCTTTCTGGCGTCACGTAGCACGTGATCTTTTTACGAGCAGGCAGCTGACCAATAATCCCTCGCATACTCCCTGAAGGCATCAAGTCTGCCAGAGCGAGACCCTTGCTATGAATGAAGGAAAGAAGATGACTCTTAAGGGCTCGTTTTCTTTGTTAGACACAATATTAACTAGAACTAACAGACAATAACGCCAAGGAAAGTATAGGGGGTGTTATCTGTAGTATTTAGAATATAAATGTGAAGAAAGTAAAGTGGACGAAAAGATAACCTGCCGCCGGCAGGGACCGAACCTGCGACCTTCGAATAACGCGTCCGATGCTCTACCACTGAGCTACGGCGGCGGTCATCCTCCCGTCCACTTTATGGGGTATATATGTGCATTTAAACCTTGGAGTGTTAGTCAGCGCCAGTCGCAGCCATGGCGGCGAGTGTGGAACACTCTTTTTCTGCCTTTCTGGCGTCACGTAGCACGTGATCTTTTTACGAGCAGGCAGCTGACCAATAATCCCTCGCATACTCCCTGAAGGCATCAAGTCTGCCAGAGCGAGACCCTTGCTATGAATGAAGGAAAGAAGATGACTCTTAAGGGCTCGTTTTCTTTGTTAGACACAATATTAACTAGAACTAACAGACAATAACGCCAAGGAAAGTATAGGGGGTGTTATCTGTAGTATTTAGAATATAAATGTGAAGAAAGTAAAGTGGACGAAAAGATAACCTGCCGCCGGCAGGGACCGAACCTGCGACCTTCGAATAACGCGTCCGATGCTCTACCACTGAGCTACGGCGGCGGTCATCCTCCCGTCCACTTTATGGGGTATATATGTGCATTTAAACCTTGGAGTGTTAGTCAGCGCCAGTCGCAGCCATGGCGGCGAGTGTGGAACACTCTTTTTTCTGCCTTTCTGGCGTCACGTAGCACGTGACCTTTTTACGAGCAGGCAGCTGACCAATAATCCCTCGCATACTCCCTGAAGGCATCAAGTCTGCCAGAGCGAGACCCTTGCTATGAATGAAGGAAAGAAGATGACTCTTAAGGGCTCGTTTTCTTTGTTAGACACAATATTAACTAGAACTAACAGACAATAACGCCAAGGAAAGTATAGGGGGTGTTATCTGTAGTATTTAGAATATAATGTGAAGAAAGTAAAGTGGACGAAAAGATAACCTGCCGCCGGCAGGGACCGAACCTGCGACCTTCGAATAACGCGTCCGATGCTCTACCACTGAGCTACGGCGGCGGTCATCCTCCCGTCCACTTTATGGGGTATATATGTGCATTTAAACCTTGGAGTGTTAGTCAGCGCCAGTCGCAGCCATGGCGGCGAGTGTGGAACACTCTTTTTCTGCCTTTCTGGCGTCACGTAGCACGTGATCTTTTTACGAGCAGGCAGCTGACCAATAATCCCTCGCATACTCCCTGAAGGCATCAAGTCTGCCAGAGCGAGACCCTTGCTATGAATGAAGGAAAGAAGATGACTCTTAAGGGCTCGTTTTCTTTGTTAGACACAATATTAACTAGAACTAACAGACAATAACGCCAAGGAAAGTATAGGGGGTGTTATCTGTAGTATTTAGAATATAAATGTGAAGAAAGTAAAGTGGACGAAAAGATAACCTGCCGCCGGCAGGGACCGAACCTGCGACCTTCGAATAACGCGTCCGATGCTCTACCACTGAGCTACGGCGGCGGTCATCCTCCCGTCCACTTTATGGGGTATATATGTGCATTTAAACCTTGGAGTGTTAGTCAGCGCCAGTCGCAGCCATGGCGGCGAGTGTGGAACACTCTTTTTCTGCCTTTCTGGCGTCACGTAGCACGTGATCTTTTTACGAGCAGGCAGCTGACCAATTGGTCAGCTGCCTGCTCGTAAAAAGATCACGTGCTACGTGACGCCAGAAAGGCAGAAAAAGAGTGTTCCACACTCGCCGCCATGGCTGCGACTGGCGCTGACTAACACTCCAAGGTTTAAATGCACATATATACCCCATAAAGTGGACGGGAGGATGACCGCCGCCGTAGCTCAGTGGTAGAGCATCGGACGCGTTATTCGAAGGTCGCAGGTTCGGTCCCTGCCGGCGGCAGGTTATCTTTTCGTCCACTTTACTTTCTTCACATTTATATTCTAAATACTACAGATAACACCCCCTATACTTTCCTTGGCGTTATTGTCTGTTAGTTCTAGTTAATATTGTGTCTAACAAAGAAAACGAGCCCTTAAGAGTCATCTTCTTTCCTTCATTCATAGCAAGGGTCTCGCTCTGGCAGACTTGATGCCTTCAGGGAGTATGCGAGGGATTATTGGTCAGCTGCCTGCTCGTAAAAGGTCACGTGCTACGTGACGCCAGAAAGGCAGAAAAAGAGTGTTCCACACTCGCCGCCATGGCTGCGACTGGCGCTGACTAACACTCCAAGGTTTAAATGCACATATATACCCCATAAAGTGGACGGGAGGATGACCGCCGCCGTAGCTCAGTGGTAGAGCATCGGACGCGTTATTCGAAGGTCGCAGGTTCGGTCCCTGCCGGCGGCAGGTTATCTTTTCGTCCACTTTACTTTCTTCACATTTATATTCTAAATACTACAGATAACACCCCCTATACTTTCCTTGGCGTTATTGTCTGTTAGTTCTAGTTAATATTGTGTCTAACAAAGAAAACGAGCCCTTAAGAGTCATCTTCTTTCCTTCATTCATAGCAAGGGTCTCGCTCTGGCAGACTTGATGCCTTCAGGGAGTATGCGAGGGATTATTGGTCAGCTGCCTGCTCGTAAAAAGATCACGTGCTACGTGACGCCAGAAAGGCAGAAAAAGAGTGTTCCACACTCGCCGCCATGGCTGCGACTGGCGCTGACTAACACTCCAAGGTTTAAATGCACATATATACCCCATAAAGTGGACGGGAGGATGACCGCCGCCGTAGCTCAGTGGTAGAGCATCGGACGCGTTATTCGAAGGTCGCAGGTTCGGTCCCTGCCGGCGGCAGGTTATCTTTTCGTCCACTTTACTTTCTTCACATTTATATTCTAAATACTACAGATAACACCCCCTATACTTTCCTTGGCGTTATTGTCTGTTAGTTCTAGTTAATATTGTGTCTAACAAAGAAAACGAGCCCTTAAGAGTCATCTTCTTTCCTTCATTCATAGCAAGGGTCTCGCTCTGGCAGACTTGATGCCTTCAGGGAGTATGCGAGGGATTATTGGTCAGCTGCCTGCTCGTAAAAAGATCACGTGCTACGTGACGCCAGAAAGGCAGAAAAAGAGTGTTCCACACTCGCCGCCATGGCTGCGACTGGCGCTGACTAACACTCCAAGGTTTAAATGCACATATATACCCCATAAAGTGGACGGGAGGATGACCGCCGCCGTAGCTCAGTGGTAGAGCATCGGACGCGTTATTCGAAGGTCGCAGGTTCGGTCCCTGCCGGCGGCAGCTAGGTTATCTTTTCGTCCACTTTACTTTTTTCACATTTATATTCTAAATACTACAGATAACACCCCCTATACTTTCCTTGGCGTTATTGTCTGTTAGTTCTAGTTAATATTGTTTAGGTTTCTGTTATTCATTTCCTGTTTTCACAATTTACTTGTACTTTCTTGCTTTAATTTTAAAACGGTTCTTCGGAAGGTTTTTGCAGTATTGTAATCGTCGTACACCCGCCTATGTCTTACGTAGTTCTGGCAGTTAGCTGGACCGTGGCTCCAGCATCTGTCCCACAGCTAAGGAAAGATATATGCTCCATTCAAGCAACCGCGGCGCGGTGCTCCGGCTTTTCTCCTGCGTCGTTTCAGCTCTTTTCCCTTGTGATCGTAAGTACTTTTTTTTTTCTGCCAGTGTTAGTCTGCGTTTCCATTGCCTAAAGAGCGCAATAGCGGAACTTCTCATAGCCGTCACATGCGGGACAGTCACGTGACCTGAACAAGAACCTCCCGTACGACGTCGTACCACCTCCGTAAAATTTGAACGGAATGGAAAATTCTGCCTGGCGTTGCATACAAGTGTCGCTGTTATGGAAGCGTCAGTGGTCGAGTGGCCCGTGTCACTGATGGCCAGCGACATACGCCGTCCCATTTCGTGATTCTCACTATTTCACTAGCATCTTTCACTAGCGTCTCCCTTATGTATATATTGATGGCAGATTGCGTACCAATAATAACTGCACTAGGTTTGCACACAATCTTAATTTTCTGCTTCCTCGATGTAACACCAACTATGGTAAAACGGCATCATCTTTTTCATCGCTTAAAATTTGGAATGACCTTCCATTATAACTTAAACAGCTGACTTCTTTAAACACATTTAGGCATGAATTAAAGGTTTATATTCTCTGTAAACAGTTTCACTGATAGCTTTTTGCTTTCATTCTGACCATTTCTCGGTGTATAACGTTGATTGTTTGATGTT
>NC_051183.1:79716913-79862299 GCF_013339695.2 Rhipicephalus sanguineus | reverse complement strand
TCGGCATTGCAGTGAAGGCTACAGAGCCACATGCACGTATACTACCGCTAATGAATTTCTTCCCACAATTGCGTCCGTATTTTCTGCGTGAGAAGATAAAAATGCTGCTTCATTTCTACATGTAGCTTTTGGGACGGAACGCAGCGCAACACAACTAGATATCTGCATTTCTTTTACTTTACACGTTGTCACTTTGCGTTTTTGCGTGCGTGAAAAAGTTGCGCCTTTTACCCCTACCTTAGACGCTAAGAAGCGTTTGCGTCGAAGTGCAACGCTAGCCATCACACTCCACGGCGTTACGAGACGCGCGCCAAACCGGACTACTTCGCGTAGCAGTACATGTGCAGACGCTCCGCCCCCGTAGCTTTCCCTTCAGTGCCAAGAAAAGTTGTCGGCGAGTATAGTGAACGCAGCCGACTGTTGGCAAAAGTTCTCGATTTGCACAAGGTCAATGTAATAATTGCGTGCCGTGAAGCGAAGTGTTGCTTCTAACGTTAATATTCGTGAGTGGAATTGAAACAAATCTGCCACTGTCGTGCGAAGGATGGGCGGAATTCTCGGCGCGATCATTACCCCTGAAGCGGTATAGTGCGTCGGCAGTCACAGATCAAGCATACTTCGATCGCGTCCCTTCTGTGTTCCTCGATTATAGGCACTTTTAGAATAGCGTACGCAGAGACAATGTTCGTTGCGCATGCCCACTATTTCCGTCGCTTAACGGGGGGCCGCAAGAAGATAGCGTCTATGCGCAGTGGCGACAAACGCTAACGCAATGATTTGTGCACCCTATTCTAAAACTCCTTAGTGTACGCAGTTTTAGAATAGCGTACGCAAAGCTTTGCATTAGCGTGTGTCACCACTGCGCATGCGTGATACGTTAACCTCTTGGGTACCCACGTTATATTTCGGAAATAGTGTGCCCAAGCGACGGTTACGCTACTAACCCTATTCTAAAACTGTCTAGCGTTATTGTATTTTCTCCGATACACGATGCATATGAGATCCGCGCTGCCTTCAGCTTTGAATTAATCGGTGCGCTGGCTCGAAACCCATAGAAAAAAAAAGAACGGTCACTATTGCGTTGTTGGAACATTTAGAGCTGACATGCGTTTCGGCTGCACACGCTGTTACCTAACGTCGCCGTTACGTGGCACTGCCGACGCAAGTGCCATTTTAATTCCCCGGGTAAACGACGACGCCTTGCCCATATACGACCATTCGCAAACTGCAATTAATCCTACGGGACGCCGCCCACCGGCTTATATATGGGCTTTCACGCTGCGCTTGACTCGCCGGGCGTGCCAACAAAACTATTTCGGCGTTTCTCTTATCGGCCGGACGCGCCCCCGTTTATACGACCGGTGTATGGGCTCGCGCCGCGGAGTCGGCCGCGAGTAATCTGAGCGCTCGTGCGTTGTCCGCGGCGAGCATCACCGGTTGCAACGCGTAGTAAAACCCACCGTCGCGCTTGATGCTATACACAGTGGCGCGGCGCGCGTACGAAAGAACAATTTGCAATGCGAGTAAAAGAACATAAAATAAGGAAACAACGCGAATAAAACGCAAAGCTATACGGGACATCGCGGTTGAGACTCCCCAGGAAAGCCAGCGAAGCGTGAACGGCGCGGGTTCATGTGGGAAACGCGCCACGCACGTCCGCGCCTTGTAATGGGTTGCCCCTGACGTGACTGGTGGCAGTGACGGCGGCACTACTGGAAGAAAAAAAAAAAGAGCCCTTTTCCCGAACGCGAATGGCGGGTGCTCGAAGAAGCCCTCTTTTGTTTGAGGCCTGCCGATCGACACGACGCGGTCTATATAGTATAGCGCGTCGTGCGGTTTGGTTTCCTGCGCGGTTTTGCTTCGCGGCCCTTCTTCCTGCAGGGGCGGTCGTTTTGGTCAATTGGCCGCGATAGATATGTATACTGAGGTGCATTAAGACGAGCGTGCCCGGTGGAAGCCGGATGGGCCTCCGTCAGCATCGCCCCCACGTTGGTCGGACTATTGTTTATCGTCTATTTCCGCTTCTTCGCGTGACGTGTATGTGTCTCTGTGGCTGTACGTTAGCGTGTCACATCCTTAGTGACGTGGCCTTGCATGGCCGCACGTATACATCCGTGATCAATATGAAAGGGAACACTCACGTTTCCTTTTAGAGGTCGTAGCAGCCAAGCAAGCGGTACTTGTTCTCCTTGAACGTTTGCGAAAGGTACACCTTCGCGTTTGAACTACAGGGGCATAGCCAGAAAGTTTCTTCAGGGAACAAAAAAAGAAGGGGGGGGGGAGGTTGTTCACCCGCTCTTTATGTATTTTCGTGCGTGCGTTAGCAAGTATACGTGTATATGTACACTGACAATAATTTAAAGATTTGGGGGTTCTTGATACCCCCCCCACCGAGGCTACGCCGTTGCGGTATTACGAACGGTTTTGTGCTTTCGCGACTGCGTTTAATTAGCCACCAGGGCCTCTAAAGAAGTTTGAGTGTTCCCTTTAATATTGAATACGGTCGTATCA
The DNA here is from genome assembly GCF_013339695.2 of Rhipicephalus sanguineus. Lineage (NCBI taxonomy): Eukaryota > Metazoa > Arthropoda > Arachnida > Ixodida > Ixodidae > Rhipicephalus > Rhipicephalus sanguineus. The sequence goes on along the minus strand of NC_051183.1, from coordinate 79,859,788 downwards.
GTTCACAAACGTTGGAGTGGATGCTCCTATGCTATTTGAAATTAAGCGATCACGTTTGCGCCACACTTCGCAACCATTATTCGCCTTGCGCATGCGTGTAATAATATTCGCGAGGGGTGTGGAAGTTTTATTCGTTCATGCAAGCTTATACACGTCAGAGCTTAATTAAGTCATTCGTTTAAACAGTAGCACTCGCGTGCATCCACTTGTTGATGGTATTCTCTGTCGTTACGTCCTCATCTTTACTACGATTGCCTCAACTATCACTCTCTTCTCATTTGTTCCATTTATATATTTATCTGGTTTGTTTCGTTTTTGTTTATAATGTAGAACAGGCAGCGAATGAGTGGTCGAATCGATTTCCGCAACAACAACGCCTTCAAGAGAACCGATCTAAGAGAAAACAAAGCGGGCAAAGCTGATAATTGACAATGCTTACGCATGAAGAAAAGTAAAGATGATAAATTAATAATTGTACTCAACCTGCGTCGGATTAGTGCGGAACTTAAGCTCCATTTCATTTAAGCGAAACAGACCGTCTCTCTCAAATGCGGTCTGCGTTAAAACAGCGTGAGCAGGCGCGCACGCTTTTGCGCAACTTGCTTGGCAGAAATCGCCGATTCTCCTTTCAATTTACGTCACTTTCAGCGGATTTTTTTCATTGTTGGAAAACTTATATAGCATCGTACCCAGAGCTTACTATACAAAAACTCACGGCAAAGTAACTGCAAAAATATATTTTTAATTTCTGCTAAGAGTATTTTAAACTCTCACTAAAACAATAAAGTGACTTGTAAACGCTTTTTGGTATAATAGATCGAAGTTGTTGCAATGATGGCTTGGTGTCCGTGAGTACAGCCAGTGGAAAAAAAAAAAAAGAAGCATGGCAGCTTGACATCTTTAATTAACACGTCAGCGTGATGATTTCTGAGAAAAGCAGCTAAAAGAAAGCGAAATAGTTGAACTGATGTAGGCGGATAAAAGAATCTGCTAAACCATTATATAGTTTCGTTACCTTCGCGTCCGCTATTTACGTGACTGTTTGTGAAGTTTTTTTTTTTACAGCGAAATTTATTATTTGACCACAACTAGCGTCAATTTTGGTGGCGCTGTTGTCCGCCGCCGCCGCCGCCTGTGTCCGTAACCGCTATCGCGCACAATGAGAAACAAGTGTCCAGTATCGAGTGGGATTCGAACCTGTGCCCTCCGCGTGGAAGTCGAGCGTTCTACCACAGAGCGACGCCGGTGCTTGAAGCTGCCTCGAAACAGACCCTATACAGGCGTCATGTCGGGCAAGCAGTTGCGTTAACTGATTTTAATATAGCGTGTGAGAAGGTTAAAGGAACACGAGGCGTCACACAGTACGAACTGCGTGGCGATTTGTTGGTTTAAAGCTTGCCACCCATTACAAAGCGCTCAGCCATAAGTCTTCTTCTGCCACAGCATCAACAAAGTGCACATAATACCTCACAGATGTGTAGCGGGTACCTCGCTTCTCCGCAGGATGATGAATAATACTATAGCGACTACTTTCGTACCTCGCAAAATTATGTTGATTTGTGGCGTAGTGGGTACACCGCTACACTGCTTGCGGTATTCGCCTTAAGGGAGTTTACAACGGGCTTTAGAAAGGCGCTTTTCCACCTTTCGCTGCGACTGCGCTGCGCGTTGCACGCAGGCATGGCGTTTTTTTTTTTTTTTTCCTATCTTTTCTTTCATCTCCTGAATTCTAACACTGCTGCGACAACAAACACGAAGCGGCCGTGTGGCAAACCCCCTTCACGAATATCGCTGAATTTAAAAATTGCTTTTATCCCACTACTGATTTCGGGTGTGCTGTGGCAGAGCAGACCCTTAAGCTATATAATTTCTTTTCAGTTCATTTTATGTTGAACCTTCTGTACGAAGCGGGCTGTGGCCGAAAAAAAAATTCATAACAGCACTTTCACGGCTAGCGATTCTTTTAATAAAATCAAACCCATAACTGTTGTAGAGACAGCCGTGCGTATATAATATTGCACGTTAGAATATTCAGTTCTTGACACCATAAGCTGTACACTGATTAAATATTCCGTATTTATCTATGTCATGCAGAGAGAACACAGTGTTCATACATATTACAAATTTGAAAATTGCTCAGTAAACGTTTCAAGGAAGAGAATTAACGGCAAGAAATAATTAGCGTGATGACCAATGTCAGAATAAGCACTCTTCGCGTGCTTTTCTAATGGTAGAATTAATAATTCACTTTGTTTACTCACATGCGTAGGCATCGTTGGTAAACAGCATCGGTTTTCTGTCAGGGCCGCTTCTCGTGAAATGTTATATTTGTACCCTGAAATGATTCATACCCGCCATGGTGGCCTAGTGGTTATGGTACTCGACTGCTGACGTACCGAAGGTCGCGGGATGGAATCCCGGTCTCGGCGGCCGCATTTTCGATGGAAGAGAAAATGCTTGATGCCCGTGGGCTTAGATTTAGGTGCACGCTAAAGAAACCCAGGTGGTCGAAATTTCCGGCGCCCTCCACTACGGCGTCCGTCATAATCATATGTGGTTTTGGGACGTTAAACCCAACAACTATTATTATTAAATGATTTATGCGGTACATCGAATAACAGTTTGCAAAATACTAATATGCCTAAAGATTTAATTCTTTTTTTCATATTTTTAGTTACTGCATAATACAGCTACAGAATCTTCTTCTTTGCGGCATGTTCGAGAAATGCGATACGAGAGCCTAGTGCTTCATGGCCATGTTCCAACTTTTCTACTACTTTCCACAAAATATGTACTACAATTTTTAACAAATAACTGTTGATACGTGAAATAAATGTTTATTTATTGGCCAATTTCGCGATGACCCTTCCCGGAACTGTTGGCCGAAAAAATAAATGATTATTTCACTGTTCAACACAACGCCTCCATTGTGCCTTAGCTCATTATCAGAACAGAACTGGCCCATTTCTGTAGATTGAATTGGTCGAAGTAAATATGCGCATGTCTCTTTCCGCAGCAATCCCTACGTCCCGGCTGAGCAGGACGAAGCAGCAGTATACAAACAAAAAAAAGGGAAACAAGAAAAAAGAAAAAAAGTAAAGTGTAATGATTTTCTGAAAATGTAGTCTCGCCCAACTGAATCTTCACTACAGATGGTCTCGCCACTTCTCGGACGAGTACATAGTTCAGCACCTCCTAAAGCAAACAAAAAAACTTCAGGACCTATCTGTCTCAAAAGAAGCTTACGAAAGCGGTCGCTTATGAAAGACGCGACAACTTGACAAGTGCGGCGCTCACCTTCGTAGGCTATCCCGGGCCGAGGTCCGTGCAGCAGAAGAGCACAAAGCGCGGAGCCCAGAATCCAGGCGAGGCAGTGGTGTCTCGTATCACTCATTGCAGCGGTATCCAGTGCGTCGGATGGGAGCACGATACAGAAAAATAAATAAATGCTAACACGCAGTAACTGCACCCCCTTGTGCCAAAAAAACAGAAGCAAAAGCGTTTGATCCGCGAGCCGCGCACACAGTTGAGAGCGTTGACCACGCGCGCACTGTTTCTCGAAGCGCGGCGAGAATCCGAAAGCGAAACTCTCAAAAAAAAAAAAAAAAAGCGAGATCCCCACGCACACACGTACGCGCACAGCGCCGGGAAAAAATATATTAGGCGAGTAGCTCGAGATTACGTTTATCTTATCAGTATGAGCGGAGCGCAGTTTGGAACGGCGAGGATGTTTGGAGCAGCTGAGGCGTCACCACTCCGGTGCCGATGAGCGTCGTCGAAGGAGACGGCGGCGAGGTCGAAGCGGCGAGATCTAGGAAGGGCCACATCTCGCGCCGGCGGCCACCCGTCAACAAGTGGAAGCGAAGCCGTGCCCTGCAAAGCGCGCCTTCGACCGGCTTTCACCCTCGCCCTCGCAGGCCTGTCTCTTTCGCTCTCTCGCGCGGTGGCGCTAGAACGGTTCGGCTTCGGCCGCCAGGGGACGCCACCGCGCAAGCGCACGCCGCTCGTCCGAACACAGCAGCGCGAATTGGAGCGCTTTGTATACAGGCAATGAAAGCGTTGGATGGAGTATACTGTGAAAGCACTTTTGGGGGTGGGTGACCGCAATTGAAAGAGTGCAGTCATAAACGGGCATTTGAAGTGGACAGATCTTGCTGGACTACCCAATGTTCACCAAATGTGCACTTTCAAACGCTTTCGTGCAAACGCTCAGGAAGAACGCTTGCAATTCGTCATCCTTCGTCTGAGCATTTCAAAAGCGCGAATTGTGAGAAAGAAAAACAAAAATGTTCGCTATTTTGGTTGGAGATTGAGCGTACCGTCAGGTGTATTTCTCGCTCTGTTTTTGTGACGTCACGAACACTAGCCCGCCAGTCTCCAGTGGTAGTTTCTTAATGCAGTTTCGCGTGGGCTTTGATATGATCACCGCATACAGGCTTCCAGTGCTCATATACAGTGTTTTCTGATTAACTCCACTACAACGCCAGTTTGTACATACCTCGGGCTTAAAAATCGCGCAAGAAATGCATGGATACGAAGGACAGGACGTGTGTCCTTCATGTCCTTGTATTTCCTGTCGTGCCATTCTAAAGTCCGAGCCGATTAACTTTCCCTCTTATTATTCAACTTCCGTTACTTTAAGCTCTACGTAACTCTCCGCGTTTGTGTGTCTTTGCGTAATGTCGCCGTTCATTAAGGCGCCCAATGATGCCTAGTAGCCGATAGCAGCTTGGCTGCGGAGTTTACGGCGTCGAGGCACGCCACGTTAAGTGTCTGCGTCGTACAGCGCGTTGCCATACAGACGAGTATGCACTGGTGCCCACACGCGGGACCATTCTAACAGCAGCGCGGAAGCGCACTGAATTGACGAAGGGTCGTGGCTAAAATATGAAGCAAGGTTGCTTTTCCTGTCTCAGCATATATTAGTCGTGCATACGTTTGCGTGCCGCACTCGTGCGGAACCTGGTGGTGGCGGGTAGAGATGGGAATTCGTGGTCAGAATTTCGCTTACGTATACGTAATTTAAACGCTTGTATATCGATCGTGATCGATGAAATGGGGGAGGAGCTACTTCTAATGACGGCGCGCGTCTTCGGAAGGAAAGGTTGGGGTGAAACGGACCGGGAGAATCGAGGGAGCGAGCGATTGATTATTGGCGATGGTATAGACTCGCACGCACGTGTGCGCGCAGGTTCCGCACTGGGTTTCATGTGCAGCTGTCATTTCCTTTGCAGCAGCATAATGAATATAATAAATAATGATGCCCAGGAAATCATAGGGGGCATTACTTGTATTCATCTGAAGTTTGGTAACTATGACATCAATGGAAATGATTACAGTAGGCGAAAAAAAATTGTATTTGATGCCTGATTCATGTTTTTTTTATTTTCTTTTAATTTTATTGCGTACTGCTGACCTGTTTATCAGGCCTTAAGCAGGAATGGGCATACAGAACTCTTCCCTGCAAAAGCAACAGAAATAACATCACACAGACATAGTGACGTGGGTAATCATTACAAAAAAACTATACAAAAAACACGATATACAATGCAAAAAGCATGTATTAGAACATTGTTGTTACGATATAAGAAAAACAAAACAAGAACATTGCAACCAATAGCATGATTTTACCAACTGAAACATATCGAACACAAAGCGAAACGTTGCGGATCTCTGAAAAATGCATAGTTATACAATCAATAATAGCACAGTTTGTTAATGGCTGTTTGGTGCACTTAAAAATAAATACACTGTTGTACATTCTACAACATCGCCTGTTAGGCTATTCCACTCACGAGTAGTTCTCGGAAAAAAAAAAGAAAACTTGAACGTATCTGTGCGGTTTACGTAATCTGCAAATTTCTTTGAATGACATGAGCGCACAGCACATTCACCCGTCTGCTTAATATGCATTGCTTTGCTGATTCCAGTTTTGCCATGAAAAGTGAGGTAAAAAAGCTTCAGCCTCTCCGTTCTTCTTCTTTCTTGTGGTTTTTTCAAGCTCCGCGTTAAGTCAAAGAAGTGAAGGTGATGTGCGCCAGCTATAACAGTTAAACACAAATCGAACAGATTTGCTTTGGACCATTTCTAGTTTTTTTTTTTTGTATTGGACATAGTAAACGGATCCCACACAGCAGCTGCGTACTCTAACGTTGGTCGAATAAAAGTTTTGTGTGCAAGAAGTTTGATGTGCGGTGTGGAGCCTCCTTCGCAGGTAACCGAGTTTTTCATTGCCCTTCCTTCAATATATTGAACATGTTCATTCCATTTTAAGTCTGATGTGAGTATTAGTCCTAAATATTTGTGTTTAGTGAAGCATGAGCATCGATGTGATAGGTAAAAGAAAGCAGTTGTTTCTTACGAGTAACTCTCATTGCCACTGTCTTTTTATAATTAATTGTCATCTGCCATTTTGTGAACCACGTTTGAAGCATTGCTAAGGCCGTGTTTAAAGTTTCTTGATCACTATAACTATAAATTTCTTGATATATTATATTAATGACAACTAACAGACAATAATGCCAAGGAAAGTATAGGGGGTGTTATTTGTAGTAATTAGAATATAAATGTGAAGAAAGTAAAGTGGACGAAAAGATGACTTGCCGTCGGCAGGGACCGAACCTGCGACCTTCTAATAACGCGTCCGATGCTCTACCCTGAGCTACGGCGGCGGTCATCCCCCCGTCCACTTTATGAAGTATATATGTGCATTTAAACCTGGGAGTGTTAGTCAGCGCCGATCGCAGCCATGACGGCGAGTGTGGTCAGCTGCCAACTCGTAAAAAAAGATCACGTGCTACGTGACACCAACAGGCAGAAAAAAGCCGGTAGATCCCACGCATTGTGGGAATCGATGTAATACGAAGCAGCCAGCAAAGAGCTGCATACATCGTCTTGTATGCCACTAAGGAAAAATGCGTGTCATTGTTTTTCATGTTAACTCCTATTATTTATGTTCGTCACACAGTAACGTCGCGCAATACCAACTTCTGGGTAGATCAAGCTAGCGAAACGGCCTCCAGCGCCCCATGAGCGTGGCACGTAAGTCACGCTGTACATGACATACGTATTATGATTTTTATGTTAACTCCTGTTATTTATATTCGTCACACAGGCATGTCGGAAGATACCAATATTTGTGTATATCAAGCTAGCGAAACGGCCGTCAGCGCACCATGAGCGTGGCACGTAAGTCATGCTGTACATGACATGCGTGTCATTATTTTCATGTTAACTCGTGTTTTTATGTTCGTCACACAGTCACGTCGCGCAATACCAATTTCGGGGTAGATCAAGCTAGCGAAACGGCCGCCAACGCCCCATGAGCGTGGCACGTAAGTCATGCTGTACATGACATGCGTGTCATGATTTTCATGTTAACTCGTGTGTTATTTATGTTCGCCACACAGTCACGTCACGCAATACCAATTTCGGGGTAGATCAAGCTAGCGAAACGGCCGCCAGCGCACCATGAGCGTGGCACGTAAGTCATGCTGTACATGACATGCGTGTCATGATTTTCATGTTAACTCGTGTTATTTATGTTCGTCACACAGTCTCGTCGCAAGATACCAATTTTGGTGTATATCAAGCTAGCGAAACGGCCGCCAGCTCACCATGAGCGTGGCATGTAAATCATGCTGTACATGACATGCGTGTCATGATTTTCATGTTATGACTTGTCATTTATGTTCGTCATACAGTCATGTTACGCCATACCAATTTTGGTGTACATTCGATTAACCTAGCGACCAGGAGAGCACAAAGTCGTAGGCGGCTAGATAGATAGATAGATAGATAGATAGATTAGATAGATAGATAGATAGATAGATAGATAGATAGATAGATAGATAGATAGATAGATAGATAGATAGATAGATAGATAGATAGATAGATAGATAGATAGATAGATAGATAGATAGATAGATAGATACGCTCAAAGTCGCAGAAGTTCGCTAAGAAATGCTTCGCATTTAAAAGAGTGCTCCACACTCGCCGTCATGGCTACGATCGGCGCTGACTAACACTCCCAGGTTTAAATGCACATATATACTTCATAAAGTGGACGGGGGCAGGACCGCCGCCGTAGCTTAGTGGTAGAGCATCGGACGCGTTATTCGAAGGTCGCAGGTTCTGTCCCGGCCGGCGGCAAGTCATCTTTTCGTCCACTTTACTTTCTTCACATTTATATTCTAATTACCACAAATAACACCCCCTATACTTTCCTTGGCATTATTGTCTGTTATTTGTCATTAATATTGTGTCTAACGTCAGTCTAGAAATATTAGTTTGTGTTTGCCGCCCGTCTGTTGCCTTCTTCATTTTTGGTGGACCAGCGGTGAGTAGTGGGATTTGCCCAATTACTGTGGCACAAACCCGCTATTGATGAAGATAGTTTTTGTACACACTGTACACACCAAAGTTTGTACGTCCGGCTTAAACAGCTTAGGTGTGTCAAAAACAAGTGGGATTCTTTACTGACGTCATTTTCTTGAGAAGAAATGTCAGTGGCTTTGAGCCCGGTACAAAGCACTTTCGAGATAAAAAAAAAATCACAGCATATCTACGTGGTGAATGATGATGAGTGGGGCCAAGCGAACTCGCGCTGCAACACGGCGATGGCATTGGCGCGAGCGTGGTCCTTCTTGATGGAAGATATTGTGACTAGATTGTTGGAGAACCACAATCTGTTGCACACACCGCAACTATGGCCGAAACTGTTATCAAGGAAGTCCCGCTGGAAGCGCGCGTCGGCGCCTTCGGGCAGAGCCCGCCTGATGCGTTTTGCAGCCACTTCACGTGCTCGCACAGCCTCGGGCTCTGCCTGCCGGTACGCGCGCTTTCTCGCCGCTTCACGGTCCTTCACATTTTGAAGATGCGATTCGCGCCGCAGCCGTGCAGCTTCGGCCTCGCGGGCTCGAACGGCGGGGTCTTCGCGCCACAGCCGTGCAGCTTGTCGAGCAGCTTCGGCCTCGCGGGCTCGAACGGCGGGGTCTTCGCGCCGCAGCCGTGCAGCTTGACGAGCAGCTTCGGCCTCGCGGGCTCGAACGGCGGGGTCTTCGCGCCGCAGCCCTGCAGCTTGCCGAGCAGCTTCGGCCTCGCGGGATCGAACGGCGGGGTCTTCTCGCCGCAGCCGTGCAGCTTGTCGAGCAGCTTCGGCTTCGCGGGCTCGAACGGCGGAATCTGCTTCGCGGCGTCGACGTGCAGCTTCGGCCTCGCGAGCTCTCACCTCACGATTCTGTCTGCGAGCGCGCGCTGCCGCCGCCTTCCGTGCCCTCCGTTCCGCAGCCTTGTCTCCCATCTGGCGACTCCGAGCTAAAGAGAAAGCGTGCCAAGAGGGAGCCTCATGGCGCGTTACTTCTGAAATGTTGTCTTCGGGTGTCGTTGAAAACACGAGACGTAGTAAAGAAGAACAAACGCCATACAGGCGAACACGCACGAGAGTGTCACTCGTCAACGTCGTCTTCTTCTTCTACTGCATACCAGAACGCGCGCTTCTCACGAGCTAGAGGTGGCTACTACAACGCTACAAACAAACGGAGGAAGGACAGACCGACGGCATAAGGAGCTTCGCCCCTAAAACGGCTTCCCACCGGCTGAGACCCTTCGCTTCGGTCGCAGCCCATGGTAAAATGTTTCTTTTTTTTTTTTTAACACGAACGAAGGAGCCACCTGCGGCAAGTTCTCACAAGACCACACTATACTCAACTGGTTAAAGACGGCGTATTGCGTATATCTGCGTCCTGCGAAGCGTTTTCTGCTGGCCTGAAATGCAACTCCGTATTGCTCAAGTCAAGTATCGGGTGCGTCGACGTCGAACGTGGCATTCTCCTGCAAGAAGGTGTGGAGAACCTACCGTGCCTTACCTCTAGATGCTATAGGAAAATGCTTGAGCTTTGGCTGTTAAATTATATCCTTCCTTGACTGCTTGCATGCTGCTGAGCAGTTCACAGGAGACTGCAATGGTTATGAGAGTATACTGGGCTAGCCTGACGCGAATAGACCCCCCTTCTTTTAAAGTTGTTGCCTATTTGCTTTTCTCCGAACTCAGCGCAGCTGTGCGTTCATTGAACAGATGGTCCATCGCAACTCAGTGCGTGCCATTGTATAGTGTAACCCGTATTATATGTGGAAATTGGCGTACGTCTTTAAATGCATAATCACACATTAGAAAAGCAAAGATCAGTGCGCTGCGTATACGCGTTTTCGCCCACGACATGACGTAATGAAATCTCGGCACATTTCTTCGACGGTTTTCCTCTTGCTTCTCTTCCCACTTTTTTCTCTCTCCACCCCCACCCCTCCTTTGTTTTTCTTTTTATAAACTGATGGCTTCTTTATTTTCATTCTATTATCGTTATTTATTCGCTTATTCCGTTGTGAGTAAGAGCTTGATTGACCCCGATTTTCGCGTCGCACCGTAATGTGCATGCAGCAGTTTTTCTACTTGGTTTCTGTAATCGTATATCACTTTTTTATCGTCAGCAAGTCGGGCTATTTGAGTAGAAAAGACGCTTCTAATTAAGCGTTATCTCCTCGCCTTTCCGGACTTCAGTGCATCTCCCCGAGGCGGATATCTTTTGTATTTAACTGCTTTCTTTTATGAGCCTTTTGAACGACAAAGATTTCTGGTTGAGATGAACCCATACGCTCGTGTACAAAACCATCAAAAAAAGAGAAAAGACGGTGAATGCCTCGTGTTGATTACTCCATTATACTGATACCGGCCTTGTTGACAACGCTGTTTATCGGCGGGTACAGACTTATACCCTTATTGGCTTCTTATCATCTCATTCTTCGCTATGTCCGGCTATATGCAAAATCATTAAACGCATACGCGGTCATTTGGAGAAGCGGGCCGTTTCGAGGCTGTATAAATTTATGTACATCACCGCCAAACGCGCTGAAACATTCACCACCTATTCTCTGTTTGACTCCCCTTCATTAAAATGTTCGTCTCCAATAAAGTCGTCAAGAGGTTTCTCGTGCTCTTATTACCAAAGGGTTCACGCTGCGCACTATAAACATCAGAATTTACGCTACAGCCAGTTTCAGAGGACGTTGAGGGCGTCATTCATAGGGTGAGGCTTTTTCTTAGATCTGCTCAGCTGCTCTGCTATGAAAACGTCGATAATTAGGCCCAGTGCCCGGCCCTTCAAAGCAGCGACTGGTTTTACTGTCACTGTTTCATTATCTGTCAGAAATTGGCCTAGTCGGAAAGCTTTAATGGTTGGCTATTTCGCATGGCGAAGCCTTAACTTACCTGACAGCCTCGTTGTAAATATTTCTATCAGGTTCACTTGCGCATTTCATTTTTTTATATTCTTTCTTTTTATTATTCTTTCCCTCCCCTCTCTTCTTTAGTCTGTCAATCCCATTCCCCATCCCTACACAGAGTAGCATACCAGCGGTATACAGACGCCGGCAAAAATCTCTTGTTTTTCTAATAAAGAGTCTCTCTCTCTCTCTCAGTTGTGGACATGCTCTCTCTTGTCGTATTTAGCGAGTCGTACTCGCTTGTAAATGAATAAACTGACAGTCACTACCGGCGATACCTCTGGCGGTGAGAGCTCTGTCGGTGATACCTCTGGCGGTGATAAAGCAGTAGCATATCGTCTGCCCATGTTAATGGGCAGAGAGGGAGGTTTTAATACTGTGTTGGAGACAATGGACCGCCAGGCGCTGTAAGAGCAAAATTTATGGAAAAGTGGTTACAGCACCCATCAAAGGCAGCCAGGGTGTTCTATATATAGTTCGCTTTCTGCAGTCTACGAGCAATCTGAGATATGTTGTGAAGGTGACGTGATTCTCTTGAAAGCTTGTGCGCCAGTTTCACTTGAAAGACACTATTGAAGGGAGCACGTGCGCAAATACCTGGTTCTCCGTAATGTAAATATTTACAGCCGCACAGAGCCCGGAGCTTCTCTTGTGTGCGTTCAGCGACGGCCGCTGTGCACACAGTTGTATTTTACCTGGCTAACGCATTGCCAGAGGGTGAATAAAAAAAAAAGAAAAGGAGGAAGAGCACAAGGCAGAGCTGAAGAGTTACCTAACCCATGATTGTCTGGCCCATAAAGAATAAACGCAACAGGCAACAACCTTCCTCGAAAATCTTCGGGCACGGATTGAAAATTCGCATCGTTCTGTATAACAGACCGTCACTGCCGTCAGGGTTGTCTTCAAGAACATAGCAGCACTGTAGTATAGCCTTGTGAAGATATGATGAGTGTTTATGCCATAGTTTCGACCGAAGGAAAAATATGTCCTAAGCTCTACAGTATCTCTATCACGACGTGTTAACGTGAACTCGGCAAAAGTGAATCAACTCGGCTTGATCCATCTGCCTCTCGTGATCAAGCAAGTGCCAGCTGTTCGAAATCCATCAACGGGCAGATTTGCTTTGAAGACCTACCAAGAAGAGCAGCTAAGATGCGATCACATAATCTGATAACTGCAGAAGTAGTTTGCAAAACTGATTTCCGCTCCATTATATATGGTAAGTAACGAACGCAGAGGACGGGCGTGCGAACGGCGGCTGCTGATAGGGTGCTTGTGTACTACTGCGACAACCAGGGACCTAAAGAAAGAGAGATGCGCGATTCTTATCGTCTGTAGAAGTAAAAAGAAGCGAAAAGTTTCTTGAATATGCAGTTTGTTTCATCGAAGATTGCCCGAGTGTATTTCGTTTAACAGCAGTTACACACTGGTACCTTAAGGCAACTGATCTTTCAGAAGATTAAGGAACATTTGTCATTCGTCTTACGGCGAGATACGGTACACTTTCCGAGCACATCCATTAGAGAACTTTGTACCAGAGACGCTTTCCTAAACTTTTTATTTTTTTTTACCGTATTAGTACGGCTAGACAAGTTTGGCACAGCTGTCTAACACACGTGATTGTGTACGCCTACGCTCGTTCTCGTATGTCGAGCTGCGGGAACGACCAGCAGAAAAGAAGATATAATAACCTTGGCTATACGGATGTGCACTGATGTCTTCTGAAGTCAACAGTAGCAGCGCTATAGTTAGGGCGCTCCCTGTTAACTGGCGTGGTTTCTTCGAAGCCTCTGTTTATAGACCGCCCTCGCTTGCACGCACGTATACCACACACGGCTGCATGTGTGTGTATACGGTTTCTCCCGCTCTCACTGAACGGAAGGAATACAGGCCTCGTCGAGCACGCACCTGGCGAGCGAAGGAAGCGAGTGGTGGTGTTGGGATCGCGTCGCCCGCTTTACCGCCGCCGTCCTGCAGCCTCTGCAAGCGCGATCGGTGTGGGCGGCGGCGGCAGCAGGAGGGGCGTGTATCGTGGCGCGTCGTGATAATGAAGGCGCCATTAATTCTGCCTCTCTGCTGCTCGCCGGTCCGCAGCCGAACTCGCACGTGCCGACTAAGACCGGGAGTTGCTTTCTTCGTCTATATCCCGTTGCTCGCTCGCTGCGTTTCTTGCTCGCGGTGGTCCTGCGGGAAACCGAGCCTCCTTTCTTCTATCCTTTCTCCTTTGTTTCACCGTTTGCCGCGCGAAAGGCTCTCTGCGCCCGCGTGTGCGTTTTGCTTTACCCATTACGAACGAGAGTCTTGGGCGAAGAAGCTTCAATTTCTTCTCCGCCTCTTTCGTGGCAAGTTCTTACCTCATCGTCATTCTTTTTTTTTTTTTTTTGGTTTTGTGTTTCCCGCGGCTCGTTCCTTTGGATGCGTCCGGTGCTCAGGTGTTCCGGGCTCGTTCCCGAGTTCTAAACCGCGTGCGGCTCTGAAACGGGCCGAACCCGCCTACAGCGGGTGCACACAGCGAGATGTGCCGAGGTGTATCGCATATTCCCCCGTACAGCTGGTCACGGAATGGAAGCTGACGTCACCTGCGCCAGCTAAGTTTGGTATAAACATGCTTCGCAAGTTCAGCAACAGTAACGCAGGTTAGTTGGTGATGCATAGTTCATAGGCATAACAGCACAAACATAACCAGAAACCAAGATGACAAAAATTACATAGGAGGTGAATGTTGTAGTTTCGGAGTGGATGATGCAGTGGCGCGCGTTTGTGGAAAGTGCTTTTTCACAGCACTCTGTCCTGTTTATTCTTGGTTTGCTGTTACGTTTATGCTGTTATACCTGTGAATTTTGTAAGTTGTTCTACTGCACTGTCAAAGATTTGGTTACTGTCGACTGCTCTTTAAGGTTATAGCTGGACAACTAAACATCGCACACATCGTTTTATTTCGACCCCTAGGACAAGAAACACTGCGCAGAGGGCTCGAAGATGTCCTGAACATGTAAAAATATATACTGCGAAAACTTCGTTTAAATGCGTGTTCATAATCCTAATGATTGACTAACTGAGTAAACACTGCCAAGACTTTGGTCATGTCCAATCCGTATTGATTGTGCTGTAAGCGATGTCTGGATGTATATACCGTACGCTACATGTTTCGACGTTTATCATACGAAGTGCATGAGGCATTCGTGGTGCCTATCGATTCTGTATACCAGCTTACAAGCAGCAACCACGGCAGCAACGGAGCTACGCTGTTGTCCGACGTTGCGGCCAATGTTTCTTGCCCTCGAATCGCCAGGTTGTTCTTGCTACGTGCCCCGACTTTTAAGCCGGTTCAGCTCCGTAAAGTACAACTCCTCGTAAACTCATATGTTTGGCCAGATAAGGAATGGAGATGTACAAACAATACCGCCGCTAGGATCCACCTTCTTTGAAAGTCAAAAGGAGGATCTTGCTAACACTTATGAGTTTGTTTAAAGTTTCTTTCATAATTCGGTTTTGTTCGGCCAGAAAGATTGTCAAAGATTTGAAATAGTATCCCATATTATTTCAAGTGTAACACTCTGCCAGTTATTGAATGACAAGACAATAAAAAATACGCTTTGCACTGATTTACGTTCTGACGTCATCCACAAGCATTTGATTGTACATACGTTTTATATAGCAGGTTATATATATATACATTTTTTTTTTAACATGACCTCTGCTCACTATAGCTGACTAACAAACATTTCGGTGCGCTTCACACCGAGTTTGAACTGTCTTGATACACGGCTGCACAGCCGAGTACAGGTAATGACGTTTCAAAGAAACAAAACACAAAAAGAAATACATAATTCCTTTTCCTCCCCAGTTCATTCGTTCAACTAAGGCAGGGACAAAATTAGTTGATAGGCTAGTCAGTACGTTATATGGAAACCCGCCGTTGAAGCTTACTGGCTATGACGCTGCGCTGCTGAGCACGGTGGTCCCCGTTCGTATACTCTGCCACGGAGACCGGATTTTGATGGGAGACAGAACGTCAAAACACTCGCGTCACGTCATGGGCCGTGCACTGGTTGAACATTACACAACCACATGGTAGTCAAAATTATTCCGACGTCTTGTGCTACGACGTGCCCCACGTGTAGATCCCGGTAAGATCATTATGCAGAAGGCAAATTTGCAGACAATAACTAGAAAGCTTTAGTCCTCTGTAAGATGTGAATGAGTGCACGCGTAATAATAATTACAATAAGGTGTCTTCAACCCTTTGTCTACGTCGTGATACAGCGAAGCTTTTCTTCCTATTATTTTGCTCCGTAATTCAGTTGCGGACATTTCGCGCTTCGTCAACAGTTAGACCTATTCTCTGCGTGCGCTATCAGTAAAACCAGCAGGCCTGGAATGTTATGAGAGCTATCATTACTAAAGCGTAGGGCATTTCTAGAATATTGCTGTCCAGCTAGGACAACCAAAGGTTGCGTCCCGGAGTGCACGACGAGGCGTACGTCCTTTCCTCTCCGAGTGCATGCCCTTCACCGCGAGAAGTCAAACGTTGTTAGTGCTTCGTGCGAAATTCTAGTGTCTTATACGTTTCGGAAATCGGAGGAGGCGCGGGCAGGAGCGCGACTACGGCTTTGCCGAGCGGGCTAAATGGGCATAATTTCGGCACACCGCGCGCTTCGCTGGCACAACTAGAGCAAAACAGAGGAGTGGCTTGGGCCGGAGGAAGAGTGAAGCGGTAGGCGGTGGGGTTTCTGCCCTGACGTGTGCGGTGAAGGTATTTTGCTCTCGTTTTGCTCTCCAGACCACCATCGGCCTGCTGCCGCTCCCCTTCTCATCGCCGTCCGAGGGCTCGTGCGTGCGTGTGGCACCGGGGCCGCTAGATTGCTGGGTGCGGCGGCGGGAGAAAGGCGAGGCCGTCTCGAGGGCGGGGAAGGAGCGAAGGTGCAGCAGCAGCCTCGACACACACACAGCGTGAGTTATGGGAGCTCCGGCATTCCGATCAGGTGCCTCCTTCGGCGAGTAAGCCAAAGCGGCCGGGCGCTTAAGAAGAAGAGTAGCGCGGTCAGACCGCTGTGGTACCACCGCTGTTCCTCGGGAACTGTCCGGTATTGAGTGGCTGCTGCAGTCCCCGCCCTGGTCATGAAGGCCTTGGGCGCGTGCATTTATACATATCTACCCGCGCGTACCCGGTGATGAGAACGAACACGCTGGGTATACTGCATTGCGTAACGCCGCAAGGGATGTTTTCTTTTTTCTTTCCTTCCTCCTACTTTTTCTTCGTCTTCACCGTACTCCTGCCTCGGCGCCCGATACGCCGCTCACTACTCCTCATATCTGCCTTCTCGTCGCATGTCTTGCCTTCCTCTTGATCTTCCCCTTATCCCGCCAGGCGTCGCGCTTTTCACGAGGGTTTCTTGGATGCCGTGTTTTGTTTGTGTAGGTTTACGAGGCCCCCTTGTGTACGGCCAGCCCAGCTGGATCGATGGTGGGGCCCTGGGTAGTGCGGCGTTAAACGCTGTTGCGCTGCTTACGAAGGTGGAGTGAAGATGAGGAAGCTCCGTAACGATGTCCGCCCCCCAAAAAAAGCCCGAGTGCCGTGCGAACGAGAGAACCCATGCCAGCTCGAGGAAGAAGAGCGATGGCCCGCTGGGACAGCAGTTTTAACGCGAGCGAAAGACGCCACCACCCCCCGATACACGTGTCTGAAGCTAGACGAAGCAATACTGGAAAAACGAAAAATAAGGAAGGAGGGTGTGGTCGGGCCACACATCATTTATTTTCTTTTCGAATGAACGCCGGGCCGATGAATCTTTAGACACGGCGATTAGATATGGATATTGCAAATACGCGATTCATAATATCTGCCAAGCATCGAAGCTCTATACGCGTACATTAATTGTTTAGGCTCCTTGCTTTTTCTGTGTTTCTTTATTGAGTGTGTGATAAGCTTCGGTACCTTGGACATTATAATGTTTTGTTTCGGGTGACACGAACATTTCGGCAAGCATCCTAGGTGGTACGAGAAATGAGTCCCACGAAACTACGTATCTTTTCTTTTTCAAGTTCACTTTTTTTGTTATTACTTTACGACTTCTTGCCGTTCTGTTCAGCCTTCGACTGCTATGTTACACGCAGCCTATTTAATGGTAGCACTACACTCTATAATTCTCACGAAACTTCAATCTACTCCATCTATTACTTTGCATTTGTCTCATATTAGCTCTCTTAAAGCATCTGATTGCGACAGACTTGAGTACCCAGCTCTGTAGATACGCTGCACCCTCTCGTAAAGTTCGTAACAGGGGCGACGTTTTGTCGAGCTTACCTCATTGTTTCCTTATGCCCCACTTCCTGTATTGATTACAAAGCGGTACAAAATATAGTGCTCCTCGCCGCATCTGTCAATATACGCAGACGACATCTGCATCTGGGCGTCAGGGGTCAAGCGTCTACATGTACGAGCCAGGCTGCAGAGAGCGGCTACGCTGACGCCAAACTACCTCCAAGGATGGGGACTGGAGCTGTCGTCTGAGAACGGCTCACTGGTAGCGTTTACGCGCAATGTAATGACCCCATACATCATCAGCATCAATGGACGCACTATCAGCTATGAGAATTGACCCACCATTTCCTAGGGTAATCATAGATCGTGACTTGTCCTGGAGCTCTCACATCGCCTACATGAAACAGAAACTCACCATGATCACCCACGTCCTAAGCTTTATTGCGTGGGGTGCACCCTGTACGAGCAATACTTCAATTATATACTGTACTTTTAACGCCATAGCGTTAAAGAGCTCGTTCCGCAGAAATTCCGGTGTCGGCGTCGTTGGTTGTGAGCGAAAAATCATCATCTTGTCCGTGACCGAAAAATCGAGAAAGATGCAAATAAAATAAATAAAATAAGTCTTAGTTTCGAGTGAGAATCGAACCCCTGCCGTCTGCGTGGCAAGCAGGTGTTCTACCACAGAGCCACTCCATTGCTTGGAAGTGCACTGAAATTAACTTCAATGCTTCACAACCATACGTGTCCTGTGTACAGGTGTAACAGTACGAGATGTAAAACGGTGCACAAGCGTATATTGCCATCGAGATGTAAAACGGTGCACAAGCGTATATTGACACCATGTGAACTGCATAACGAGTTGGTGGTTTAAAGCCGGCCACCCATTACAAAAGGCACACACTACTGCGCGTATTCCCTTACGAACACGTAGTGGGTGCATCGCAACTTTGAAAAAGTATCACGCGCGTAATTGCTGCTCGTTTAAAGCATGCCACCCATTACAAAGGGCATACACATTAGTGCGCGAATTCTCTTACACACACGTAGTGGGTACACTGTTGTCATAAAAGTGCTGTTGAAGAGGGCGGAAACCTTTACCTTTACTATAGGTATGTCGAGTGTGTGTGTGTGTATTCGTGTGTAAGACCGGGCGACTGAACATAATGACAAGCGAAATAGGGCACGATGAGGATGGGGCCGGACATCGCTATCGCGTTCAACTCTTAAAGGCGAAGCTTAAGCGTCCCCCAATTTTTCTTCGGCTTCAAGCGCTACAGCTTACCTGTGCTGGGCAGGACCCGAAGAACAAACGTACGTGCACATGTCCTCCTGTCAATTCAAGCTCAAGCACTGTGAATATTCCTTGGGCTTCCGAGATGCGCGTCCTCAGCAGCGACTGTCGTCATCGCTCCTGATCACCCAATCACAACATTCGCGTCGATGTTTTAAGAATGCACATAAGACATGCAGCCCGGATTCCATCACACCACCCCGCTTCGCTTCCAACTTCAGGCCATTCAGGGGTATTATTGCTTCGCATTGCACAGGGATTCCCGCGAACTTCACGCACGCAGCAAGACCGCCGTTACCGTTGTGGTGTCTGCATCCACTGGAAGCCCTGATAGCCATTCCCGGAATACAAAAAAAAAAAAAACCAGTCGTCATATTTGGCCCTACAACAAGCCACACCACTGTTCCTGCACGAAGAACACAGTGGATGCCTTCACATTCGGTTTCTTCAGTTTCTTCTGCAATAATTCATTCGGTTTCTTCTGCAAGCTCAGCAGGTTCAGTGATCATTCCCGAGAAATCTGTCACCATAAATTTCAAGACATCTCATTTGACATCATCGAAGGCTGCAGAACTCACCGCCATTCGTGCTGCTCTAGAGTTCGTAGTTGAAGAACCGCCACAGACATGGCCAATCTTTTGCGACTCCAAAGCAGCCCTCGAGTGAATTATGTCGTCATATCGTCATGGACCAAATGAACAATTAGTCGCTGACATACGACTGCTTCATCACCACGCTATAGAGAAGCAGCACAACATAGACTATCAGTGGATACCTCGCCATTGCGGTGTCGACGGAAATGACCGTGCAGATGAAGCCGCCCGATCTGCTCATGCATTATGCTCGCCATTGTGCAGCTATACCGTTATCAAGAACGGACGCCGCTACAAGGCTTCGTTCACTTGCACGTGAACTGACACTCGCCTCGACGGAATTCACCACCGCCCGTATTCACAACTTGGACCCCAAACTACAGCTCAGTCTTCCGTCGGGAATAACTAGAGCTGAGGAGACGCTCCTGTGCCGCCTGTGGCTCGGGGTGGCCTTCAGGAATGCTTACTCATTTCGAATCGGAATGGCCGAAGAAGCCCGACATGTGATAACTGTAGCTGCGAGGAGACAATCTCCCATCTTCTTTGTGAGTGTCCTCGCTTCAGTGCGCCAAGAAAATAACTTTCAAAAGTATTACATATAGACTTGACAATCGCCCATTGTCGGAGGGAAAGGTCTAAGGACACTGGCCGTGACCGTCCTCGGCACGGAAGGCTTAATTGAAAGCGTTGTTGCGTTTCTTGCGGACAACTAGTCTTACAGACACACTTTAAGCAGTGCCGTTTATCGCATTGTTGTTCTTTTCTCTTTTGTTTTTTTGTAACATCTCTTTTCTATCATCTTTTATTCCCCTTACCCTTTTCCCCAGCACAGGGTAGCCAGCCCGCCTGAGAACTGGCTAACCTCCCTGACCTTCCGTTTTTCTTTTCATCCTCCTCCTACAGACCATGGGAGAGCGTGCCAAACTGCATCGCTGCGCCTTCTCACGGCTTCACGGCTACGTTCGAGAGCGTGTACAGCGTACGGGCGTCCTTTTCCACCTGCCAGTCTGCTCGTTGGCTCGCTTCAACCGCGCGCGTATCGCAATGCGGGAAAGAGCGCTGGGTGTCACTTCTACAGTCGCCGTGGAAGCACCCGCGCGATGATATCGTGATGAAAACACTTCATTTGCACAAACGAGGCATTTGCATCATCGTGCGGTTAGAAAAGGACGCGCGTGTGCTGTACACGCTCTCTAAATTAGCCGTGAAGCCGTGAGAAGGCGCAGCGATGCAGTTTGGCACTTGCCCCCGTCGTCTTCAGAATTTTGCACCCGACTGTACAGCTTTTCGTTCAGTGTTGTCCGTTCTTCCCCGTTATATTAAGTACAACTGCACCAAAAGAGATGCTTGACGTATTACGTCCATGCTAAGTGAAACCCCGACACAAAGAAAAAGGAGATCGCATTGTGTGACCGCAGTAACATGTACTACAAATTACGCCTGAATCGCGGACAACACGAAGGGTGTGTTACAAACAGACGAGTACGGCGAATAAAAACGCACACCGTTCGTTAAGCAAATCATACCTTGTCTCGCGCTCCTTAAAGGGCCCCTAAACAATATCTAAAAATACAGAGAACGAGCGCGTTATTCTCTCCTGCGTGGCGTTTCCCGTCTTTTCGGCATAATTCGTGACGCCAGCAGTCTGTTCACGTGACGTCATGAGTAAACAAGCTCTCAATTGGTCCGTATACGAGCGATGTCAGCTGGGAATGGTCTTTCACCCTGCTTTGCCGTGCAGTCGCACGCCCGTTCTACCTTGTCTCCTATGACTATCGTGTGCGATGAACTGATTTCACTTCATTTTGCGCGTTTTCGAATGCGAAAGCAGAGATAGCAGCGTGCAGTCGAAAAGCGCCAAATCCTGATAGTCTCAACACGTAGTGTAGACAATGTCCACACGTTTTGTGCGAAGAAGTGCCTGCAGGAAGAGTATATAGTGATGGCGAGAAAGAAATCACTCTCTCGTCGTTGAAATCGAAGTGGTTCAAGGTCCCTTTAACACATGAGGTCTTTTTCAAAGAAAATGCTAAAAGTAAACTGTGTTTCTTTGTCGCTTTTTCTTCTGTGTGCCGTTGCTTGTATAGTGCGTAACGCCAGTGCAAGATTTATATTTGACCGCGTTCCGCGGACGCCCGTAGCAAGTTGGCGACAAATTCGTCGAGCGTAATCTCTGCCGCATATACCGCACTCATACACTAAGAAACCGACGGGATATACTTATATATACAAAAAAGAAAGGTGAACTGAACGGAATAAAAGACGACTCTGCAAATCATGTCGAGATAGGAAGAACCGACGAGACGGAAGGAGCAGCTGCTTCTGGCCCCCGCTTATGGGGATCGAAGGCGAAAAAGCAGCGTGGCGTGCCTCTGCCAATATTGAATACCGTAACGGATGGCCACAAATCCGCTTTTACGACGCCGCTCGTAAGCGGCCGTAAAATTTGTCCCTAATAAAACACGGCGTTCGGAGGAGGGCTCCCTTCCTCCTCGCGCGACGACCGGGCAAGTGGTGTGAGCCCGTATATGCACTTCTCGGAGCCATGTTTGCCGAGTGGGCTATATAGCAGCACGGGAATAACGACCCTCCATGACACCCCGGGGCGCCGGGATTCCTAGATTGCGTAGATATTTCTTTGCCCCGCACACTCTTTTTCTATTCTTTTTCTTTTCGTCTTCATCGCGCCCCACTTCGTTCCCTCCTGTCGCTGTACGCGCCCGTGTCTCCACGCCATTCACAATACCTTGCGTGTGTGTGTTACTGCGCATTTTTTACTGGCTGCTGTGTCACTGGCGACCCAAAATTGCGGCTGATTCACTTCCCTTGTTCCAGCGGCGTGTGACGGGTCGGTGCCCTTGCTAGAGGTTGTAGCAGAATGAATCAAACGAAGTGCCGCCGCAGAGAGCACGCGACCGAGAGGGAGGAGGAAGATGCCGAAAATGAAAAAAATAAAATACTTGATTGGTGTGCGTGAGAATAGCGCCCGTAAAGCGGCGAAGAGGCACGTGGGTCGTTCGATCGTTTCGCTTACGTCTCTTTGAGCCCGGCTAAGTGGCTGGCCCCGACGGTGTAAAGTGCGCGAGCCACGGTTCACTTCGTTTCTTACGCGTCAAGGCGCTCTTTAACACGCGAAGGCGTGATCACGCTCATTTACAACGCTCGAATCGGGAAGGTATATACACTGTCAACTTTTGAAGATTGAGTGAACTTACCGAAGAGAACTTGTTATAGCCCAGAGCGCCGGCAGAGTTAATGCTATGTTGAGCAGCGAGGTGGTGACTGCCGACTGTTCGAGGATGTCGAGCAGTTGGGGCCTCGCTACCAGCTTGCTCTGCGTTGTCTAACTGTGTCGGTGTGCGGGGCCAGGTGATAAAATACTTTCGTAAAGCCACAAGTGAACTATGGATGAACATTTACCTGATTGCTTTGTTGTTTTTATGTACATAGTTGGATTGTTTTAAGTTATCTTTTGCTCTACTCTTTCATCGTCCTTTTTTTTTTTTTTACTCACTTACCTCATTCCCCACACTGATTCCTGGCATTCAATTAGAATCAGTAAAGCTAATTAGTGACAGTGTGACGGTCAGTAATTTTTCCACATCTTTTTTCCTTCGTGTTGTCTTATCAGAGCCAACGACAAAAATATAAACGGAGCGGCAAGCCGACCGCGAGTTCTTTGCTCACCAGTTGTGACGTCACAAGTTGAGACATTTTAAAGCGAAGCTTTCTTTGCCAGCTCTCTCGGACATTTCAGACAGTGCTCCTAGGTGCCGCCACGGTCTCTCTTGGAGCAGCACTCTGGTAACGCATCGCCGAGTCGGTTCTATGCGGTATTACACAGTAAAATGTCGCAACTGTACCTGAACATCTTAAGTGCAAGAAACTCACGCGTGCAAGTTTGCGATTCTCTTTATCAAAGCGAAAATTTCAATGCATTATTTCCCAACTAATGGCGAGTCTGCTCGGTCACTTTCTTGCAAGGTAAGATGGGTATAGGTATTATGCAATAATATATTTAGTCCGCGGCCAACCGACTTTACCCGGATTAGAACTGCATGAGCCGATTCCGGAGACGTAGTAATGTTTTGCGTCACATGTTAGGTGGTCACGGCTACCACGCTGTCTTGTTCAAAAAATGGAGGGCACGGCCGAAACGCACTATTGTTTTAAGCCAACAGCGGAACCAGAACTGGCATCATCGAGCCAGCGGCAGCTCCTGAGGTCCAACAACGATCATGATGAACGAGTGTTTGCCAGGCGGATGAAGACGGAGTTCAGTAGAGGCTTACAACAACAAAAAGTTGAGTTAGTTTGTAGGGAATCAATCACGGGGAGAAGGGGGGGGGGGTCATGCGCCTTGCTGATTCGCTGGCAATGCACGTAACCACTGTGCTAGAAATAGCGTTTGCGTAAATAAGCAGTTTTGAAAGATTCAACCGGTTCTCGAAAGCAAGGCTTCAGATCGATTCCAAAATTTTTTGTTGGATATGACGCATTCGCTTTTCTACTTTTATGCTCGGTCGCCTGCAGTGTTGCCACATGTGCCTTGCCACCATGCCTGCTAATAAGACGTCGCAGCTTATCACGAAGAACTGTACCTTAAGTTGAACCCACCACGTTAGTCTAGTGGTTATGGTACTCGACTGCAGACCCGCAGGTCGCGGGATCGAATCCCGGCCGTGGTGGCCGCATTTCGATGGAGAAGAAATTGCTTGAGGCCCGTGTATTTTGACTCGGGCGCGCGTTAAAGAAAAGCAGATGGTCAAAATTTTTGGAGCCCTCCACTACAGCGTCTCTAATACTCGTATTGTGGCTGTGGGAGGTAAAACCCCAACAATTAATATTATAGCTTCAGTTGAGTCAGTATTATTGATTGAAGATTTCGTAGTCTGAGGTCACCTTGTGTAGTCGAAAGTTTAGAGCGTCCTATAGCCTCGTAAGCAAAAGCCGAGCGCCTCACCGTGCAGTGTGCGGAGAGAGTGAGCGTACACTCATTCTTACCGGTGTATAACTGGCGCTAGGGGATTCCAACCCACCACCTTTTACAGACATGCATGGCAAGCCTTCTATGAAGCCACTACAAATTTATCATTTCTCTTGCGTTGTCATCGACGACCTAGCTGCCACTTAATGTTGTTTGCACGCTTTCGATATCTCTTCACTTTGATCAAAGGCACGTACCTCCCGCCTCCCACACAGAGCCATATCCTTCGTTTTTATTATTAAAACCAATATCGTGCCTGTCAAAAGTAGATAATATTTAAAAATGTCTTTTATTGCGCCTTCTAGGAAGTCTCACGGAACTCACTCCATAGAAAGGTATCACATTTTTCTGCTCTTTATTAGTATCAGCAGTGGTGACAAACATAAATAGCATTACTTTGTTTTGCACTCAACAAGGCCTGGTATATTAGTAATATTCACTGGTAGAAAAAAAAGAAAGAAACGCGACGTTTGCACATCAAGAAAAATTATACTTGAAGTGTGACATATTCCGGGCAACACACGACACAGCGGACAGGAAGGTTCATACAGATATTTCAATTTCATTCTGTGTTGTTAAATTATGAATAACTTAACGACACATAATGATGAATAAAGCAACGTAATACTAACCGTTTCGGAAACATTTAACATTTAACTCAAATGTAAACAATAACGCCCCTAACATGCATCCCAACTGAGTGGTGCATTCACCTGTTGCTCAGCGGATTCTGTCTCGCCGATATTTTGCGACATCTGCGGCGCGGCCAATGGCCTGTGCACGCTTTCGAATGAGAAGAACATCCGTGTACAACATCCCACCTTCGACAGAGCGCTTTCTCTCTCTCTTTCTCGGATGCATTTGCCGCGCCGTTGTATCGGCCGAGGCTGTCCTCGAGGGGCCAGCGCATCTTTACTGCGCGCGCCACGCCCAGAGACGATATAAACTGTACCGTATGCAGGTGGGGGCCTCGACAGTGACGGAGCTGCATGCCATGACGGGGAATCCACTGCCCCAGCGAAAGAGAGACAGAGGGAGGGCGAGAGCACTCTGGCACCAGTTGATTCCGCGCTGGCGCAACACAATGCGATCTGCTGCCCTCTAGGTAGTAGTAGCCCCACCGCACAGCACGTAAAGAGCCTCCGCCACTCCCATCTAAGAAGAGCCACCCCCCAAATCTCTAGGATCCTCTTTTTTGTGCGAGCTGTATCTCCGAAATAGAAGGCGCACTTGCGCCTTATTGCTACCAGTCAAAGATAAAAGAAAAATATGATGGTATAAGTGTACTCCTGAAAGAGAGACAGCTAGAACAAGACGCAAGACGAGAAAGCAAAGATAATAACGAAGGAAATGACATCCGTAAGAAGCTGGAAGGGGGAGAGGAATGAACTCAAACGAGCATCGTCACTCCCGCAGAACTTCTACTCTTGGAGGAGAACAAGAGCAAAGAGGATGCTTGGAAGGCCAAAACGAAAGCAAGAAACAAACGAAATGACAGCGGGCAGTCGAGCAAGAAGTGCATTTCTGTTGAAGAGGGGTGGGGGGGTAGGGGGTAGCAGGCATCTCTGCTCGGTGCCGCCGGCGGCCAGCACCGTAATCGCGCGAGGAGGGCTACTGCAGTGCTCAGCGTGCCTGGACCGTCCGCTGCCTATACTGTATGGAGCCGAGTTCTGAAGACATAAACTGCGTTCATTTATCTGAAACGTGGCCTGCCTCTGCAAGGAGACGAATTCTCGGAAGCCCGCACTTCGCGCCGTTTCTTTTGTCTCTCGTTGGTTTGACCTAAAAGAAAAAACAGATGGCGCGAAGGTGCGGAAGCGTAAAAATAGAAACGAGACGAAACAAACAAACGGGGACCCTGTTTATCAAGGACAAAAGTAAAGAAGGCGACAGAGGAATGCAATAGTTGGCAGACCTCCCCGCCCGATAGACATATCCGTTTGCGAAGAAAACAGCAGTTGGACTGACGGCAGAGAGAAAAGAAAGGAAATAGAAAGAAAGTACATAAAATGAAAAGGGGGGAGGGGAAGAGACAGGGAACGAATCAACTCGCCATTGTGAACGACCATAACGAGCGACGTCCGAAAGAGGGCCGCCAAGAAGGGGCTTTGAGAGAGAGAGAGAGATGCCGAAAGGGCTGAGGAGGAGGGGAGGCTTCAGGAACGATGGTGCCAGCGCGGAGGCACACAAACAAACCTGCGATGGAAAACAATCAGAAAGACAAAACGAAGCGGGAACCAAAAGAAACAAGCATAGGAACAAGTTGCAGCGTGGAGTACGTACGGGTAGTACGGGGCTGACAGCGGCGAGCGAGAAGGCGAGAGCGAAGGCTTTGCCTCGAAGCGGCCTCAGCAGCAAAGTGGACTACAGACGCGGGAGGAAGCCGTCCGGGCGCGCTTTGATGAGTGTCCGGCGCCTTTTCCCTGAGCCGCGGGGCGATGCTGCCCGCTGCAATGTAGCGGCGGCTCGACCGGCATCTTCTCTTTCCTCCGTAGTACCACTCCCGCGTCTCGAGCCAAAGGGACGTACGGCCCGGCCGCCTTCTCCCGCAGCTCGTCTGGGGCCAGGCTCGTATATAGCTCGAAACACAGCGTCTCTTGTTGTTCCTCTCATACTTTTATATTACGCTGGAGGGAGTGGCCACAGCGCGCTATATACAATGCTTCCTCGGCTGCGCGCAGTTGCAAGTGGGCCCCTCCGGCGCACCTCGGTCTCCCGCGAGCGCGCCGGCGTTACGTACTATACAGGGAGTGGTGCCTCTGTAGAATTATGGCGCAGCAAATTTCCGCGGCTGCGGCAGGTGGCTGGCAGCTTGCAGCCGGGTGCCTAGGAGAGAGAGAGTGGTTCGTTGGACGAAGTGGTTTCGGACGAGAAAACACGAAAAGAAGCTGTTACGGCACTCCTCGTTCTGTGCGAATCCAGTGCTCCTCGACGTCGAGTCCGTGTCCTAACTTGCACGCCTTGGAGAAAAGCTCGGTTGTTTGGTAGAAAGTGAAGTAAGCGACGGAACTACCCGCCGTACTCGGTAATGTTGCCGAGTGAAGCAGAGTGTGAGCACGCCGGAGGCGGCAGTCTGTGCGAGCGAGCTATACGAATGCGCTAGACGCGGAAAACTTGCTACACCGCACCAGGCTCCACTATACTAAACAATAAACCATCAGCGCCGCTGTAGCACCGCGGTGGCCATGGCAATACGTATACACATACAGCTGCTCTCTGGCTTGGCGTGCCTGATTTCTCCAGTTCCTTGCGTTACGCATGTAATGAGAAGACCAGCGAGGACCTCCTTGCTGGTTGGGAGGGTCATCGCACGCGCGTGTAGTCTTGATTTATTTGTTGTTAGCACAACATTTATCTCGGTGCTTTGCGCAAGAGACTGCAGTGCCTTCAAGTTGCGAGCAACTATGAGGCCGTAACGTTGTACGCGTACCGGACAGGAAATGTAGCGCTAGTGGCGGTTGGTCTCACTCTCAGTGTGCATTGCAGAACTCCTTTTTATGGAAGCGCCCGACGTGGATATATTGCCCTCCAAGAATCGCGCACTGCACGATGTGCTCATGCTTCAGGCACACACAATCGGCGAGTTCTGAAAAGTTTTGCTTGCTCGCCAGGGGCGTAGCCAGAAGTTTTTTCTGGGGGGGAGGGGGCGATGGGGAAATAATCATCAAGTTCGGTTTTGAACTTCAAGTAAGAACGGTTTCCACTTTTATAGTTCCTACTGCGTTGTTGGCTAGAGTGTGCCAAAATTACTCCTCTGGCAAGAACTCTTCTATTTCATTTCATTTATTGTTTTCAACATGTTACTTCTAAAGGAAATTTATGGCTAAATGCAGGTTAACTGCCTGACAATGGTCCTACCACCCAAGCACTGTTCAACAGTTGCATGAACATCATTTAGAAATTATACAATAAAGAATGGATGCACTGAACGGGGGAAAAATTTGGCATAGCGCCACTATATCGACAGTTGATAACACGCACAAAGAATAAATAAATCAAGTTTTATTGCGATAGCAATTATAGGGACTGTCTCGGCTGGAAAATATCCGTCCCCGTCGCCGTCATTCACCGTATATGTATAAGTGTGTATATATATAGAAAAGCCACAAAGAAAAATAATTTAGAAATACTTTCCGACGCGCGGAATCGAACGGGCGACCTCTCGCTTTGCAGCCCACCGCGTTAGACGTTAGGCCACGGCGCACAGTCTTTCATCATGCTAACGGCGAGTAATTTATATACACCATGTACTTCGGCATGCTTTCTTAGTTGCCACATAGATGGCGCGATGTGCGCGCGTGTGGTAGAGAAGCGTGTGGCGCGCTTTAAAGATCGTCGCCCCGCTCCTGCGAATGCCGTTGCTCTTCGTCCTACAGGGCGTGGTCGCTTTCGTGCGCTTATCTCTAGCAAAGAAGGGGCGGCCGGTGGGGTGCTTCGCTTCGCTCGCTGCAGCGGCCGCGTTTGCGAAAGGAGCGCGCTGTTCAAACAGAAATAAGTAACTGTGACAATTAGTTCGCCCTCGTCTTGTGTGTACCTGTTCGTTCGTTTCGTGCGTCCTGCTTTATGTTTGAGCAGTGCGCTTCAAGTGTCGAGCTGTGACGCATTAGTTCGCGCTCGTCCTGTGTGCGTTCTTTTCGTGCGTCCTTTGCGCTCGAGCGACGCGCTGGCAATTTGGAGCTCCTTTCCGTTCTTCGCGTTACATTCCAATTTATGGCTATCGCATTGATTGCTTCGCCGTTGCGGCGAAACTGTGACTTTTTTTTAAAGACGAAAGTGTTTTATGCTGGGGTCAACCAAGACATCAGTGACGTATTTCCGTCACGATCGACGTTGATAGAATGGACGCTAATAACGTATGAAAGAAAAAACTACAAGAAAAAAACTTGGCCGCGTATCTGCGTGCTCCGCTGCAAATGCCGTGTAAGGACGATAGAGGAGGCGCTGCGTGAGGTATGGACGCCATCTGGCAACACGTCGAGAAACATGAGCTTGTGAAGAGGGTTTCCTTCCTCAGTGGCAGAGGGCGTTCGTTGGCGCGCATAGACATTTTCAGCGCAGCTTAAGAAAACTAGGGTCTTTAAAAATGCGTATCTGTGTATTTTCTATTAAAGGAACACACCACCTAACACTTACTTAATGATGTTGCGCCTCAGATATGCGTAATATTTACTTTTTGATCGACAACGTTCACAAGTATGAACAGCCGTACCAGTTCAAGATGGGTGGGCGGTAAGCAAGTGGTTCAACTTTGGCCGGGTCGCTGAATCGGGTGACAGACAGACAAACAGAAAGACAGACAGACAGACCAAAATTTCTGCGTTTAAGTTCCCCAAGAAAGACTATCTTCTTTAAAATTCCGCCGCCGGGAATCGAACCTACGACTTTTCGACTCGCGACATTAAGCGCCCGGCACTGCACCGACTAAGCTACCGAGGTACATGTAGGACACTCCACAAACGCGCTTTATATCTCTCACACATTCTCTCTCGCACGCTGCTCCATGTTGGCGGGGCAACGTTACTAGAACAAACTCAGTTTCAAAGCTCCGTATCTCCGCCAGCGGAGGAGGGTGGTCCGAACGGCGGTCGCGAGAACTAGCGGCGCTGCAGTTCCGTCTTGCGCCACTATCGGCGCGTCGTCTGCTGCCACGGCATAAGGCTGCGGTCCGCCGCGCAGTTGCTCGCGGCAACTGCGCGGCAACTTTCTTATTGTACTAGTTAGGTGGACATTTAGGTGGATATGCATAAGGTCGTCTGTATGCATTGGCCCGCGTGCGTTGTTCATTGATTGGCTAAGAATCGATGTTCGGTCTATATTGCCACGCCCACTTGTTTTATTTTGATGTATTCGGGTTTGACCAGCAAGGACGGTTATCAACGCTCGACGCTGTCCGCGAAGCAGTGTTCGAGAAGGTTCGCGATTGTAGTAGATCGTTTTGGTAAGATTGCGCGCTGCACGCGAATGTTCCAGCTTTGTCGAGAGATAACGCCGCCACCGGCGATATCGCTGGAAAGTTCGATAGCGCCTGTATAAAAGCCGACGCGCTTGACCGCTTGTCAGTTGATCGACGGTCGACGCTCTGTCCGCCGCTATCAGTGTATTGCTGTAGTTTGACTTTCAGTTTCCCGGCCACAAGTTCGGCCAAATAAAGAGTTTCATCTCGGACCTGCTGACCGCTGCCTTCGTCGACGTCACGACCCTGTGACAATATTTGAGCTGTCTACATTGCGCTTAACTTCCAAGCATAGGAGCTTCTAAGCGAATGAGGGTTTTCAGAGTAATTTTTATAACTACCACCACAATTTTAGCCGCTGCCGTCTTATCTAGACCAAGAACAACCCAACACGTTTGTAAAAGCCTTTATAGTGCACAAAGAAGCGTACTTACTCGAGATACAAAAACGTTCTAGAAAAACAGTACTCATGTTTCTACAATTTATTGAAAAAAACTTTCTCGAAAAACATCACCAATGCTTTGCAATGTTTACAAGACACGTTTTCGCGACGGTTAAAGAGATACTGACGCAAAATCGGAAAATTTTACGAGAACTCGGTAAATGAAATCTCAGTGTGCGATTACATCGAATAGATGTCGTCTCTGAGCAATTATTTCAGCGGATAGTTGCATTTTCGGTGTCTCATCTTTCTACGTCGCATCCTTCTACGGTGCCTTAAACAATTCGAACAGATCGGCCGTGATGTGAGCACCGAGCAGTTATTCGCGCGTACTCTGTCGCTAGAAGAGTCGTCAGTATTCAACTTCAGTTTTTCAACTTCACCGATCAGATGTTCCATGCCCGCAGCACTTTACACTGTACGACAGCCGTTTGCGTTTCGTGCTGTAGCCGTTAATACGCAGTTAAACTGCTCGTCAACTACAATTATCTTTTGCACAAGTAGTCTCCGTTCCCGAAGCAAAGTGTGGGATTGGGCTAGTTGGTATTCCATTATTAAACTCCTCAGCGCAAAAAATTTCACACGGTACAGATAGAAAAGACGAGGACCAGTGCTGGTCCTCGTCTTTTCTATGTGTACCGTGTCAAATTTTTGCGCTGAGCAGCCCTTTCCCAAGCCGGCGAGTGTAAAATATTCCGCACATCTTGTTCAATACCTCGTCGTAAAATCTCGAAAATCCACTGCTTTGAAGGCATAGCGACAGCTAACTGATAGAATGTTAGTGTGATGCAACTCTCAGTCTCGGTAGCGTATATAGGTAATCGCCTGCGTTTTGTTTTGCTGTTCTATTTCTGGCGGCTCCTCCAAATTGGCACTGGGCTTTCGTGGGACGCCGTGCGTTTTGGGGGGGATTTGCGCCTAAACACCGAACATTTTGGCTTTGAAATGTGGGGTGGAAGTGCTGGGAACAAGCGCGGCACGGCACCTGGCGCGAGTTCCCACTTTCCACGTGGGATCAAAACTTCTTGTCCCGCAACGACACGACGATAGTGCTTAACAATGTCGTCACTCTCAAAATGAACGTCACAGACCTTGCATTTCGCAGTAAGCTTTCTATCTTTGCGATGCAAAGCTTGAATGGCGTAGGGTCTTTTGCAGGTCCGAAGAAGTGTCGTGAAGCGGAGTCGTCGTTGCGGTAGCCGCTCTTGCAGCCCGGCGCAAAGCAAGTCGGCATACCGCACTGTGAATCTGTTCGCCCTCGTTACGCTTCGCACATCATGCACGTGTCTTCGTACAAGACGCTAAGCCTGGTCAAGAACAGTCGCAAAAATGACGAGCTAACAAAGCGCAGACGACGCTGTAACCCACGTGCGCTCGTACATCGGCGGCGCCGATCGCAACAAGCGCCAGCCGCGGGAGCTAGACGTGACTGCAGCGCCACTAGTTCTCACGACCGCCACGCGGACCGCCTCTCCGGCGGAGCTTTTAAACTGAGTTTGTTCTAGTCAGGGCTGGGCAAAGATACTTCGAAATTGTATCGCGATACGATACAAGATACTCAGGCAAGAAGTATTGGAGATACAGATACAAGATACTACCGGAATAATTGTATCCGATACGATACTTCCCAATTGTATCTTAAGATACTTCGATACATTGGCAAATTTGCTCTTATATATCGATATAATGAAGTAGGAAACGCTTCTGAACAAAAATCTTAAATCGGAATTTTCTTAACTGCCACCAACTTTGTTTAATTTTGAGAAAACATCTCTTTGTGTCCCCAGATTTCTGTCTTACTGCTCAAGATATATTAGTTTCATTCCGAAACAACTCAGCTTCACATGAGAGCTCTTTATACGCTGCGCTGTCAATGGTTCTTGTTTGACACTTTTGTAACTAATGGGGGCCGCTTCTCTACTTGCCGACCAGCTAGCGGGTTGCCATCTGAATACAACAACGTCAATAAGAAGCCTCCGCACGATGGCGCAAATACCGCTGTGCAGTTCTACCTTGTCCGTAAGCGTATAGATGGCTTCCACTGACGTCACTGAAACAGCCACGTTGGTGCGCCAATATGGCGGGACGCGAACTTAGGGATGTCACGTTAGTGTTATCAGAACATCGCATGCTGTTTCCTTGGTTATTCACGTACAGAGGCCAAATAACGTTCCAGCGACGTCGTTATCACAGTGAACCAGGTTAACCACCGCGTGATTACATTGCCTTGACGTCATCTAAGCCGCCATGTTTTGCGTCCATGACGTCACGTGCAAGCTATCAATTACCGTTTTCGCAATACCGGATCACCCGAAATGCAGCAACAACGCTGGTAGCGATATTTTTTCGTAACGCATCATGTTTACATTGAGGGATTAAAACTGCAATGATTTGTATATTCTACTTATCTGCTGGCGTAAAGCGTTCGTTAGCAACATATTGACTAACGTGCAATCTTTTGAAATTTCTTCTCCGAGAGAACTAGTGCCGTCGAGAATTGTCTCAGGCGTATTGTAGTGGCACAAAGCGTTGTAGGATACCACTGCTATTGTCACTTATGCCTCCGACTATCTCGTGATTTGCAACAGCGAAAAAAATCGGCAGATCCCACGCACCGTGGGAGTCGATGTTATGCGAAGCATGCGGCGGGTATGTGACTGTGGCGTAACTTTTTTTTACTGAGCGACACGTTTCAAAATGACGCTAAAGATTTGTATAAATTTCATACGCACATATATATATGTTGAAGAGCCGCATATTTGTTGCATAACCAGTTGTTTACGGTTGGGTAACGCTGCCAATGGCAACGTGGGTATTACCAACACTAGAAGCGGTAAGCTGATATGTAGTGCTTATACGTGTCCCGAGAACGCGCGCACGTTTCACGTACCCGTGTGCATGTGAGCAAAACGTTCTTGACAGTTCTTGAACAAGGGCATCATCACCGTGATCAGTGAGCACCAGCAGCTGGTCATGATTTGTTATAGGATCCGGTCGTGGTCGTATTGACGAGGGGTCCATGTGTAGGGAAGTATGTGGTATAGTACAGCTGTTGGAATTCGTAGATGCCTCGGTCATTTCGTCGACAAATTGTCTGCCGGCTCTGTCGACAGAAAATTTGTCGACAGAGCCGGCGACATGTCGGAACCTGAAGCCACCCTTCGCGTTGGTGAGGTATAGGCCGTCGAGGTTGTAGGCCTGGATAGTGCTACGTAGACCAACATCACTGGATGGTGTTTGTCGTATTCGTAGACTACCTGGGCGTATGTGGCCTACGTAGCCTAGTCTACAAAGCGGCTGTCAATCAATCTGGCATCATCCTCTGTCAGCATGAGGCCATCGCCCAGCCTCGCAAGAAATGAAGAGGACACTGCGTCGTTCTGGTTGACGAAGTGCACTTTACGGTGCGGTGATGTGGATATCATACGTAACTTTCGTTAATGTATTTCTCCGGCGTCGAGCAATGCTTCAATATAGCTTGCTGAATCATAGGAATAAAAACGTAATGTTTATTGGACTGCTATAAAAGCGAAGCCAACACTGGAACTACAGACGTTAATCTGATATGACGCCTTTATCGTAGGAGTACACATCGTAGGAGCGTCATGCAGCGTTTATTGCTTTCTTGTAAAATTAGTAGCCAGCACCACAACCACAATTGACGTTGCACCGATATTACGCCCGCGTAGGCTGTTTTTCATAACCAGTTTATAGACCTGGCGTGGCTCAGTGGTAGAATGCCTGGTCGCCACGCAGAATGCATGGGTTCGATTCCTGCTGGGATCCTAATTTTCATTCTTTCCATTCGTGGAGTCAACGCTGCCGATGTTGGTTTTCTTTAACGTTCTAGCATTTAAGTTACCAATGTCTGTTCTGGCCGTTCCTGGATAGATATAAACTGTCAATCACCTCTGGCGCATACCCGTACACCGTGGCCCGTGGTAAACGGGTATGTGCCACACGTGTCTAGTGGAAAGGGTTTGACGACGTACGTGACAGGATTTTAACGTTATTCATGTCGTGACCCGGCAATCATATTCGTCAAATCCTCTTGCCCTCCCGTGCAAATTTTGGTCTACACCAAGTTAAGGAGGCGATCATGAGAGAACCCAGGCGTAGGCGGCTAGATAGATAGATAGATAGATAGATACGTAGATAGAAACGCTCAAAGTGCCAGAGGTTCGCTAAGAAATGCTTCGCATTTAAAAACTTTACGGTGACCTCAAAAAAGAAAACCAATATATTTTAGTCAAACAGCAAGGCGGTTCCGTATCAATCACAGTGAATACGTTTGCAGGTCGTTTCACGTAACTATAGAATCAAATATCTAAAAAAGTGGTTAAAGGGACACTAAAAAGAAAACAATTTTTCTCGAATTAGTAAACTACTCTTTCACGATACCAGAAGCACCACGCTTGCTGCGAGAAGACGCTTAGTAAGCGATCGCGCAAAAAGAAAAAGTGGGTGGCGACGCCACCTTGAAGTTTCTACACCATTCGCCGTGACGTCACATATTTTGACGGCACCTACTAGGGCATGCGTAGTTCCTAAACGGTAAAAATGAAGTACAGTGTCCTCTGAGGGGGCCATGGAGTTAGCCTACCAAATTTGAGGAAATTTTGTTGAGCCAATGGCGCCAAAATACGATAAGTACACATTGAAATCCATGACGTCGCGCGTGGCGATTACGGCGCGAAATTCAAAAACGGTACTTTCAATTTTATTTCCTCCTTTATTAATAATCCTATGATGGTGAAATTAACGACATTATAGTTCTGAAAGTACAATTTATCAATCTAAACCGATTCATTGTTTCTCTTTAGTGTCCTTTTAACCGCGACTGAATGAAACCAATGGAGTAGGGTTTACCGTCATGTGGCTCTCCTTATAATATGTTTTATATTGCGCTTAACTGGCTGATTAACTGAGGTCAGTTATGATTACCTTAGGTCAAAAAATTATTTTTAATATCCATTTACGACAAAGTGGGTGCCATCACGCCGTAGACAGCATTCCAAAACGACCGGCCCAATTTTTGGTGGCGACGTACATTCTGCGTGGTGATTTTTTTTTTTTTGTATTTTAAAGGAAAGCGCACGAAAGATCAAATGAAACCACGTGACTGCGCCGCTCGTGCGCTACCATACTTCAGCGCTCTGAAACGTGCTTCGAGTATAACAACCGGCGCGCGAACTGTCAGCATATCGAGGAAGACGGCGTTTCCTTGCCGTGTGCGGTCGTCTGAAATGTTGACGCACTGCGAAGCATAAAGCCGCGGCCGATAATTTCGCCATGGTCCACGCGCCGGTTGTTTCGCTCGAAGCGGGCTTGAGAGCCCTGCAGTACGGCAGCCGACGAGGGCAATCACGTGGTCATGTTTCGCGGGCTTTCTTTAGATGTGATGCAAACGGAGGATAGAAAAAATAGCACTCATGGTGGCAATCAAATTATGATCAAAATAACCGCTTGAATAATTGAGCACGAAGAACAAAGATACAGTACACCAAGTAATATTATGTTACGTAAGTGCTTGTTCTACAGCATCTAGCATCAGCACCGGTGGAGCGACAGTTTTTAGAATCTCATCGTATGTAAGTTAAACTGACATCCATGAGATCTTTTAAATAGCTGTCGTGTGAAAGCCGCGAGAAGCAAAGAAACCCCATTCTTGCATTCTTCAGACTTCGTAACGAAGCACTACGTATACGCAAGGGAAACTTCGATAACGACACTTTAGGAGCATCAGAATTTTCGCGAGAGGTTCGTACGCGTTAGAGTACGTGGAACAGTACAGTGTTTACGAGGAAATGTCATGGTACCGACACGAGTAAAAAGAAAGGAGAAATTGCCAGAAATCGAAGTTGGACTGCTCGTAGACGTTCGCGGGCTTTTGTTTGTCGAGATCGCGCGAGCGCCACCACGTGACTGTGCTCCACCAATTGGAACGCGCTGACCTCATCGCCTGCCCTCGCTGGAGAACTCTGGCAGATATATAAAAGAATGTCACTGTCGTTAGTTTTATTCAAGTAGCTTAGTACGTAGTAGCAGTATCAGCTTGAGAAGCGTAGTTCAGCCACCGTTAATTGTTTTGCTCGGTGTTCTTCAGTATCTTGTATCTTAAGATACACGATACATTATTGAATGTATCGGAAATACAGATACAGATACTCGTCTGGCGAGACGTATCGCGATACAGATACAAGATACCCAAGGAGTATCTAAGATAGTATCTAAGATACATGTATCTTCGATACTGCCCAGCACTGGTTCTAGTAACGTTGTTGGCGGGGCCTAGGCGGGGCGGGGCGGCGCCGCCCTCTGTGAGCTCTGAAGTGAAGTAATGCGTCATGACACTAGCGTCGATAGGGAACGATTCGGCGATGCCGCACTTCAAATATGGCCTACGAGATTGAGCACCAGCAGGAAGCCTGCCGGTGCGCATTCTAGGAGCCAAAGGTAAAAGCGTTTCGATATCAGCGAGGAACGCTGGCCGCACCAGCATCGGGGAATCGCCCTAGAAGCAGTTACGTTCTTTGCCTTTCGCTTCGTGTTATCGTGTGGCGGGGTGGCTGTCGGAGTAGTAGAGCTTCCACATGCACCAACGGCGTTTTTCCGTCGCCGACTGCTACGAGTGCGGTAGCACCGACTAAAAAAACTGCCGCAATAAGCTCCGCAGAAAGGCAACGATGTCGACGGGCGAATGTCGTGCTTGGTGGAGTGAGAGAGAGGCCAGCGGGACGTGGAACGCCTGCGCGCGTTCGCGGCTCAAGCTACGAACCCCTGCCTCTGAAGCGCAGTGTGGTAGTGCATGCGTGAGCACAGGCGTAGGTTACCCCTACTCGGGAGCGCGCACCGTGCCGCTTCTCGCCTTAATTGACGACGCTTTGAAGAAGTGCATATCGACTACACGTGTTTATTATGTGCTTGTTGATGTTATCTTAGCGCGGGATTTACGACACGCTGTGTCCAGATGTGTTTACAACTTCAGCTACCACAACGCTTAAATCATGATCATGAGCGTTAGTCGACGCGATGGAGATGTGCCACTAGGCGTGAACGTGGGTGCATCCACGTCAAACGGTGCCATATATAGCTGCCAAACACCAATAGACATTGTACAAGCTCTCATATATCACTACACATTAAGCACTACTTCTGTGAAGACACGTTTCACTGTCGTGCTATACCGACTCCTATGACGGAGGGAGCAGCCATGTTTTCTTTTTTTTGCTAACATCGTAATCCACATGGTGTTTAAGGTTTTGCTTACATTATGCAGGTACGCAGGACAACAAATTTGATTTAACACGTTTAAAAAGATACGTTGACATGTGTGCTGTCACATTATTTAGAATTTGCGGATGTTGATTTAGAAAGGTAGGTATTTGTTATTTAAGTTGCTTAGTTCCGTAGGTTGTTCTACAGAGTGAAACTTCAATGTGGCTATATCTTAGAGTCATCATCATCATCCGCCTGTCTACGCCCACTGCAGGGCAAAGGCCTCTCCCATGTTCCGCCAATCAACCCGGTCCTGTGCTTTCTGCTGCCACGTTATACCTACAAACTTCTTAATCTCATCTACCCACCTAATTTTCTGTCTTCCCCTCACGCGTTTGCCATCTCTTGGAATCCAGTCAGTTACCCTTAATGACCACCGGTTATCCTGCCGACGTGCTACGTGCCCGGCCCATATCCATTTCTTCTTCTTGATTTCAACTATGATATCCTTAACCCCCGTTGAATATGAGGGATGACGACGAAGTGCCTCTCTGGCAGAACGCTGAGTCTTTCAGTTCTG
Source organism: Rhipicephalus sanguineus (assembly GCF_013339695.2). Classification (NCBI taxonomy): domain Eukaryota; kingdom Metazoa; phylum Arthropoda; class Arachnida; order Ixodida; family Ixodidae; genus Rhipicephalus; species Rhipicephalus sanguineus. The sequence goes on along the minus strand of NC_051183.1, from coordinate 79,821,179 downwards.
ATCTTTTTTGTGAATAACATTTATTGCACCACTCAAGTGGGGTTTCCTGCCGGAGTGCGATGGAGGTGGAGTCCCACACGCGACCGCCGGATCCCGCAGATCCCGCGGCAGCTGCCTCCAGGAAGCGCAACGGCACCGAAAGCGACACTGACAGCGACGACACCATGAACTATTATGTCAGCAGTGAAGAATCTGGCGACGACGCCTTCGAGCTGGTGAGGAGCCGCAAGGCAAAGCGACGGTTTCTGAGCACGGCATCCGATTCGAGTGCGTCCACCATAAGATCATCGCGGAGTATCGAGGCATTCACCGTCCTCTTCATGCCAGTTCTCGCCACTGACAACATGCGACGCCTGAACAGGCAAGCTGTGTCTGTACAACTAGAGGCGCTGGTGCCAAACGAAATCAAAGATGTCAGAGTGAACACGCGCAAGAACGTTTTAGCTATTGATGTCAACCACGCGGCTGCGCTGGATACCTTGCGCAAGGTTACGGAGCTCAATGGGATGGAAGTCCGCTCTCATATACCGCTTGGCAAAGAAGTCAGCACTGGAGTAATCTACGATGTTGACGAGACTATTGCCAATGCCGACTTGCCAGTCCTGATCAAGCCAGCTACAGGAGACACTATCATCACAAGTGCTTTTCGTCTCGGCACGTCACGTTGCGTGAAGGTTATATTCAAGGGTGAATCCCTCCCATCACACGTGAAGGTGGGACACTTTCGGCACGCTGTTCGTCCCTTCGTACCGAGGCCGCTTCAGTGCTGGAAGTGCATGAAGTTGGGTCACGTGAGCAGCGTCTGCAAGAACACTACCGTTTGTGCCCGATGCACTGGACCCCACACCACGAACACGTGCCAGGCCAGTGTGCTGAAGTGTTCGAATTGCGACGGGCCGCATGATGCCTCTTCGAAGGACTGTCCCATTATTCGAAAGGAAATGGCAGTGCTGAAGAAAATGGTTCGAGATCACTCATCTCACCGGGAAGCGGCCGCATCCATCAGACGACGATCCCGTCGCCGACGGTGCTCCAAGACCTCCAAGGCCTCGCCGCCACGTGAACCGCGCCCAAAGTCTCCTCCCCTTCTGCCGCCCAGAACAAACGCAGTCGGGTCAAAGGATAAAGCAGCTTCTAACAGCAACACAGGAGACGCCTGGCCGGAACTCCCTAGACGACACGCAACTGATGAGCGTCATCAGACTCCCACAGTAAGGCACCCTTCGTCTGTTCCTTCTAAAGCAACAGATGAAGATAAACAACTCGTCGCCATGGTCTGTACTCTAGTGAGTACTATTCGCGTATTCGTGGAGAAGATGCAGACACCAATAGCACGAAGCGCATTGCAGCTGCTGGATACCATCAGTCCAGTTCTTGCAAGCCTTCAGAAGACCATTGCTTAATAAGACAAACAGCAGCACCATGGCTTGTCAACGGCAACAGCAATCGTTTATAGAGGATGTCCGAAACGCCTTCATATTTCAATGGAATGTGAGAGGCCTGAGGTCACGCTATATCGGATTTCCGGCAGTTCGTATTTAAAAACCGCTTCCCCATAATGGTAATCTGTGAGCCGAACTCATCTACCATAAACATATCAGGGTATGAGCCTTTCGTTTCAACCACGAATGGAAGGAGCAGCAAGGTTATTGTTTACATTCGCAAGGACCTTACTTATTTTGCCCATGCTATACCGCCAGATGACGAGAACCAGTACGTGTGCATTACTGTGAAGAAGAAGGGGTTATGCTTTACACTTATTGGCGTCTACATTTCCCCTACAAGTCAACTTGATTGTAAGAGACTAACGGACATTATGACAGCTATACCAGGCCCTTGTATTATAACAGGCGACTTTAATGCCCATCATCCGATATGGGGAAGCTTGAAGATGAACTCAAAGGGCCGCTCACTGATATCATTTGCGTCAGACCACAACCTGCGCCTTCTGAGTGATGGTAGCCCGACATTTCTGCGAGGGACGACGTATAGCAGCTGTCTCGACCTGACACTGGTGTCATGTTCCCTAAGTTCAAAAGTGCGGTGGTTCACGGACATTGAAACCCATGGTAGCGATCACATTCCGACCTATGTGAGAATTGATGGCCTAGGGGCTTCGCCCTCGTTGGTCTCTCGAAATATTGACTGGGCGCTTTATGAAGACCAAGTGGAGGACGCATGCAAGAATGACTGCTCGCGCAGATTAGAAGAAGTAATTGCGGACGCAATGCAAGATTGTACGCGCAGCTTCACGCATTCACGGAAGCGTACCGAAGCTGACATCGAATTAGAAAGGCTTCGTGCGTTACGTCGACGTGCTGAAAGAAGGTACAGGCGTACCAAGTCAATTCTTGATCTTAGAGTAGCAAGGCGTATGCAAAAAAAGATACAGCGCAGAATAGACAAGCTACAGGATCAAAGATGGAAAAGCTTTTGCGAGTCATTAGACCCACGCAAGCCACTGTCTCGTGTATGGAGAACTCTACAGGGTCTTCGCTCATGCGCCCAGCAACGTCATCCTTTCAAGGCCCTTGCACTCTGTCAAAACCGCCGTGAGATCGAAGTTGCAGAGGATTTTTGTACGAACATCACCGGTGGTACAGTCCTATTCACCGACATGCTTTTATGCGATATCCCAGGTCCACGGGATGTAAGTATGGATGCTCCATTCTCTATGGAAGAGCTAGAAGCTGCCATGACACTCTGTAGGCGTTCCTCTTCACCAGGGCCCGATGGAATAACGTATAGTGCTCTGCGTCACCTAGGCCAAGCAGCAAGACGACAACTGTTAAACTTATTTAATCGGTCATGGGAAGATGGCGTCGTACCTCAAGAATGGAAACGCAGCCGTCTGGTGCCACTGCTCAAAGCAGGAAAATCACCTCTGGTGCTGACATCTTACCGGCCTATAGCTCTCGCCAGTTGTGTTGGGAAACTCATGGAGCGCATGATTCTCACGCGCCTGGAATGGTTCCTTGAACGGCACAACGTTTACCCCGACTCCATGGCGGGATTTCGACGAGGCCGTTCATCGATTGACAACGTCATCGATCTGGTGTCATCAGTAGAGCAGCAGAAATGCAGGAAACGAATAGCAGTTGCGCTCTTTCTTGATGTGAAAGGTGCTTATGACAACGTTTCCCATCAAGCTATATTAGACACGCTTCTGTTAATTGAACTTGGAGGGCGAATATTTCGTTGGATCCGAAGTTACCTGACACGAAGGTCCTTTTTTGTAGATACTGAAGATGGCCCGACCTCCGACCACTACACGTGCCGTGGCGTCCCACAAGGCGGTGTTTTAAGCCCGGTGCTATTCAACCTTGCTCTGCTTGGCCTGGCGGAGGCGCTCCCGGAAACAGTCAGTGTTTCGCTATACGCTGATGACATCTGCGTCTGGGCATCAGCAGTGACACGCCTGCAGGTTCGTGCAAGGCTACAGAGGGCAGCGTCACAAGCATCTGACTACCTTCGCACGCAAGGCTTAACAATCTCAACAGAGAAATGTGCGCTGGTGGCCTTCACGCGAAAAGCGATGACCAGTTACCCAATATGCATTAATGGCCAGTCTATCTCCTACAAGCGAAGTCATCGTTTTTTGGGTGTCATTGTTGACCGAGACCTCTCCTGGAGCCCTCACGTCTCGTACTTGAAAGCGAAACTCGTATCTATTGTCCACGTCCTGAAATTCATCGCCGGAAAAAGATGGGGTCCATCACTGAGTTCCATGCTACAGCTATACCAAGCACTTTTTATTGGACTACTGCGCTATAGCTCTCCTCTGCTTTCTAAAACTTGCGTGTCGAATATGCGAGTACTTCAGAGCGTGCAAGCACAGGCACTACGTGTTTGCCTCGGTCTACCACGAAGCACCTCAACTGCCGGAACAGTTATATTGGCTCGGGACCATCCGGTTACGACGTACGTCACAACCGACGCGCTGAGAGCGCATGTACGACATATCTCACGGATGGTGTCGAACCATCTGCCGTACCTGCCAGAACAACGACCACAGGCGTCGTTCTCCAACGTCGTCAGCTCTCACCGCACTTTGCTACCATCGGGTTTCACACCCTCGGCGCGTTCGCCATCCGCCTTGTGGTGCTTACGTCAACCCGAAGTGCGCCTTTCCGTCCCAGGAATTAGAAACAAGAAAGACCTTTCTACCTTGGCCTTGAAACAAGCAGCTCTGGACTGTTTGCATACTTTTTATGCTGACAGAATTCACGTATTCACGGATGGCTCTACCACCCAGGCCAGCTCCACCGGCGCCACCGTCATCCCATCACGACATATCAACCTCGCTTACAAACTTTGTCACGTGAGCACATCGACTGGTTCGGAGCTTGTTGCCCTGCGAGGTGCCGTCGATTATATCAAGCAACAACCGGCTGAGCGATGGGCAGTATTCTGCGACTCAAAGGCGGCTCTACAATGTCTTTCGTCGGCACTTCGTCGCGGATCGTACGAACAACTTGTGTGGGAGATACGAGAGATGCTGCACTATGCGACTGAAAGAGGACACAACGTTGTGTTTCAGTGGATACCAAGTCATTGCGGTATCTCCGGCAACGACCTCGCCGATGAAGCTGCCAGAAAAGCACATGTAGAGACGAACCTTGTTTCTATACCGTTATCTAGGATTGATGCGGCTCGATACCTAAATAAGCTGGCGCAGAACATGACACTGCAAAAGTGGCAAACATCACAGTTCACACACCATCGACTGTATTCTCTCGACCCATCTCTACGACTGCGGCTACTACCTGGTCTTTCCCGGGAAGAAGATACAGTGTTGTGCCGTCTGCGTCTGGGTGTAGCGTTCACCAACGCCTACTCATTTAAGATAGAGATGGCCGACAACGCCGAGTGCAACGACTGTGCCGTTGAGGAAACGATTGAGCACCTTCTGTGTTACTGCCCGACATACGCAACCGAGAGGCTTCACCTCAGCACTGCACTAAATCAAATGGACGGAAGCGCTTTCACTGTCGCGAAAATATTGGGACCATGGGGCTGCCCATCACAGTTCCGAAAGGCAACGAAAGCGCTGTTGCGTTTTCTTAAGGACACCGGACTGATTCGCCGTTTGTGATGTCAAACGCAGAACTCTTACGCCGGCTGAAAGAGTGACTTTTCTCTCCTCCTCTCTATCTTTCCTCCCCCCTCCCCCCTCCCCCAGTGCAGGGTAGCCTACCGGGCTCAGCCCTGGTTAACCTCCCCGCCTTTCTTTTATTCTTATTCTCTCTCTCTCTCTTAACCCCCGTTTGTTCCCTGACCCACTCTGCTCTCTTCCTTTCTCTTGAGGTTAAACCTATCATTTTCCTTTCCATCGCTCGCTGCGTCCTCCTCAATTTAAGTTGAACCCTCTTTGTAAGTCTCCAGGTTTCTGCTCCATAGGTAAGTACCGGTAAGGTGCAGCTGTTATATACCTTCCTCTTGAGGGATAGTGGTAGACTACCATTCATAATTTGATAATGCTTGCCAAATGAGACCCATCCAATCCTTATTCTTCTAGTTATCTCACTCTCATGGTTCGGATCCACGGTTACTACCTGTCCTAAGTAGACATACTCCTTTACAACTTTCAGTGTCTCGCCACCTATCGCAAAGCGCTGTTCTCTGCCAAGATTGTTCTACATTACTTTAGTTTTATGCATATTATATTTCAGACCTACTCTTCTACTTTCCGTGTCCAGTTCAGTAATCATGAGCTGTAATTCGTCTCCCGCGTTACTCATAAATGCAGTGTCATCAGCGAATCGCAGGTTACTGAGATACTCTCCATTAACTCTTATCCCTAATTCTTCCCAATCTAGAGCCCTGAAAACCTCCTGTAAACACGCGGTGAATAGCATTGGAGAGATCATGTCTCCCTGCCGTACGCCCTTCTTTATTGGGATTCTGTCGCTTTCTTTATGGAGGACTATAGTGGCTGTGGATCCGCTGTAGATTTCTTCCATTATGTTTATATAGGCTTCGTCGATGCCCTGATTCTGCAGTGCCTGCATGGCTGCTGATGTCTCCACCGAATCAAATGCCTTCTCATAATCTATGAAAGCTATGTTTAGGGGTTGGTTGTATTATGCGCATTTCTCTATCACCTGATTGATAGTATGAATGTGGTCTATTGTTGAGAAGCCTGTACGAAATCCTGCCTGGTCCTTTGGTTCATTGAACTCTAATGTCGTATTAATTTTGTTAGCAATTACTTTTGTAAATAGCTTGTAGACAACGGACAGTAAGCTGATGGGCCAGTAATTTTTCAGGTCCTTGACGTCCCCTTGACGTCAAGATGATGTTGGCATTCTTCCAAGATTCTGGTATCCTCCCCGTCGAGAGACACTTCGTATACAGGGTGGCCAGTTTTTCTAACATAATCTCTCCACCGTCTTTCAACAGGTCTGATGTTACCTGATCCTCACCAGCGGCTCTGCCTCTTTGCATTCCCTTTAGGGCTTTCTTTACTTCTCCTGTCAATACTGGTGGGATGTCAGATTCCTGTGGGCTATTACTGCTTCTTACGTTATCATCCTGACTGTCTCGGCTGCTGTACAGATCTCTGTAGAACCCTTCCGCTACCTCAACTATTCTATCCATATTGGTTGTGACCTTGCATTCCTTGTCCCTTAATGCATACTTCTGATTTTTGCCTATGCGCAGTTTTGTCTTCATAGCTTTGAGGCTTCTTCCGTTCTTTGGAGGATGCTCAATTTTCTCCATATTATACTTTCTTATGTCTGCTACTTTATGCCTATTGATGAGTTGGGGAATATGCCATCGGCTCGAGAAACGCCAGAGGGGAGTTACTAGTAAAGTTTGCAGAACGCAATAATTTACGGATCTTGAATACATTTTACAGAAAACGGGCTACTCGTAAGTGGACATGGAGGAGTCCTAATGGCGAAACTAAAAGTGAAATAGACTTCATAATGTGTGTCCACTCGGGCATTGTACAGGATGTGGAAGTAGTTAACAAGATCCGATGCATTGACCATAGAATGATAAGATATAGAATTCAACTAGACTTGAGGAAGGAACGGCAGAAACTGATACGCAAGAAGCCGATTGATGAACTAGCTCTAAGAAGGAAAGTACAGGAATTCAGAGTTTCACTTCAGAATAGGTACGCGGCTTTAACCGAGGAAACCGACCTTAGCGCTGACGCAGTTATGATAATCTGATTAGTATCATTAAGGAGTGTGCAGTGGAAGTCGGGGGTACAGTCGTTAGACAGGACACTGGGAAGCTATCCCAAGAGACGGAAAACCTCATTAAGAAACGTCAAGCCATGAAAGCCTCAAATGCAACAGACAAACTTAGAGGTGGCGGAGTTTTCGAAGTTAATCAATATCTTAGGCTATATTGTTACAAAAATGTAGATTTATTTTTCTGCATATATCCGTGTGTGCATGTAGCCAGCTTGTGGTTGTGTAGCTGGTCAACTTTTAGTATCTCATTTTTTGAAAAGAATTGTGCTGTTTGATATAAAGTTATGCGCAAGCGTACTGAACTTGCGGTAATTTACTTATTTATTGGCAACTTACGAGTAGCCTCAAGACCATGTAAGAGGAAAAAATTGTGCTGTTTATCATATGCCTGTGCTGATTCAAAATCTTATTTATAGTTCAATAATAAAAAAATCTATTCATAATATAGATACGGTTATATGTGGATACAAATTTGGCACTGATGTTTTAATGACATATGGCTGCTTTTGGCTACTTCTACCTAGAGTTTAGGCTCTTTTTAAAGTAGGCCCAATGGAAACCCTGGCCACAGCCCGATAATGTCAAATGGGCGGATGGTTTTTATTGTTGCAAAGGTTTCCGTATAAGAGCAAGAACAACAGCCCCCAAAAATGAAGAAAGTGTTCAGGTGATACATTTCTCAAAATTCTTTCTTTTCACTAATAATCAAGTGAGAAGGAATGGTCATTGCTAGAAAATGGCGACAACTCCTCCGCTTATTTTTATTAAGAAAAGAAGAAAGACAAACGTTCAGCAATGCGTACGAACCATGGATCATCTTCACCTTCCCTGCCTGTCCATCGTTCCTTTGATGCCTTCGCTGGTTTTAGAAATACTACGGAAGCCGTATACTTCGGAAAATATTTCGGAATACTTCATAAAATACTTCGGCCCCATTTGTAGACTTCAGAAGGTGTCCCGCGCTTATAGCTCAAGTGTCAGTACAGACAAACCGTCATCATCTTGTTTTTTTTTTTTTGTGTAGTTTTTTTATATCAAAATAGAGAAGTTGAATGATGTCATGCCGTACGCTTACCTACCGCACATACCGCGCTTCTCGGTTCGAGTTTTAGAGCGCAGCTGTTAGGCGCCCGTTCCTGCGTTGAGAGGCGCTGCCGTCGCCGTTGGTGGCGTAACCGATAGAGATGAAAAAATAACTTGAGAAAAAAAAAATATCCATGATCGAATGGCACTTGAGCTGGGCCCTCTGCGTGGCAGTCGAGTATTCGACCACAGAGGCACGCTGGTGCTTGAAACTCCTTTGCTAAAAGACCCTATACAAGTGTCATGTCGGGCAAGGAATCGCGTTAACCTATGTAATATTGCGTGGCAGAAGAGTAAAATAACAACCAGTCACCACACAATGCTAATTGCGCAACAAGTGTGGGGTTTAATGCTTCCCACCCACTGCAAGGTGCTCAGCCATAATTCTTCATCGTCATCAGCCACATGCAGCATTAACACAGTCCACATAATACCTTACAGATGTGTAGCGGGTACCTCGCTTATCCGCAGAAAGACGAATAAGGGCGTAGTGGGTGCTGTCCCACTTCACCAAAATTATGATTTATGGCATAGTGGATACTTTGCGGAAAGCCAAAACTTCACAGTTCGCCTTGCCCCAACACGAAGCTGCGCTCGGAACTTTCATTAGGCAATATCGTAATCGTCGGTGAATTTTTTATGCGAGAGTCGACAACAAGCCACCGAACTTAATATTGAAATGATATGGCATAGAGAAAATGCACGAAAAAATTGATAACTGCACGTACGTTCATGGACGGGATGTGAACGCAATTTGTCTACATGGCTTCACCGAGCGAATAACACATAGGACCGTACCAGTGCAGTTTTATTTTCTTGTCGCAGTTTATGTACTCGATGCTTCCGAGAGAACGTTTCGAAAAATGGCTGATTATTAACTCGCATTCGACGTCGTTAAACCGGCTGTCCTAAAAAAAGATATAATCGAATAAACGAATACGAACATAATCGGCCTTCTATAAGCAGGAAAAGCGAAGACATTAGAGTGTCGCTATTATATTGAAGTGCAAAAAAAAAAAAGAAAGAAATCATAAGTGTCTTGGCTGTTGCGTGTCGCATCCGTTGCCATGGGCAACAGGCAGAGTACCTAAGCCAGGTCTTCGCCACGTCGCGAGAGTGGCGAAAGATAAACGGCACGGGACTCTCCGGGCGAGCGAAGTGTGCCAAAGCCACTGGAAGCGGCAGGGCTGAACGAAGGAGCCATCAGCGACGGTCAGATTGCTCTCGCTGCTTCTGTGATCCGGACGCCGCTTCCTTCAGAGACGGCGAGTGAAGAAGCGCTGGGCTCAACGTAAGGAGCTCCTCGGAGCGGAAGACAGCCAATGCCTCTTGTCCCGACGTCGACATGTAATTTGCGCGCGCACACGGATGTGTTTGTAGGCACACATATACAACTGAATGTGACACTGAACGGAGACGATCCTGTTGTTCGATGGTTTGCTTGCTTCGCATTTTATTGCGCAAAAAACGGGAGGAGGTATAAATGAAGGCCCCAAACCTCTAGTGTCTATTTATTTATTTATTTATTTATTTATTTATTTATTTATTTATTTATTTATTTATTTATTTATAAGTACCTGCACCAGCGCAAGCGCAGGCGGACATAGCGAAAGAACAGAAGTGTATCCAAAATTGAGCTAATTACAAAACAAAGCGTAAGACAAAGACGAAGTACGAATATTAAAAAGGCCATCGCGATAACAGCCGAAAAGCAGAATGAAACTAGTTTCGTGTCGTACGTTTTACCACAAATGACTTTCTGGTGTGTGTAAAGCTTGTTCCACTATCATCTGTTTGAGTTGAAAATGGCATGAAGTACTATTATATGTACCTTCAACACTGAGTCATAAGTGCTATTCGATGCTCCAAATTAGCTTTTCCTTTCTCTGCGCCAATATCTGCGCCAAGAACGCCAAATGAATGATCCATCACTATCCAAATATAGCGCTAGAGAAGAAGCCGTATACGCTAATAACAATAAAAAAAAAAAGTATATAGCACGTCGGGCCACCATCGAGTTAGGTTTCTATGACTGCACGCGCGTGGCATAAGTTTGCTTACATGCGCCGCTAAGTGAGTGTTTGATTAATCGAGTAGTGCGTTATAGCATTATAGCTCGTGCTGCCCATCGTCGTATCAGTGATGCACGCTACAGGATGCGGAGCGAGAGAGAGAGAGAGAGAAAGAGACGTGGTTATGTTAGGCCATGTGGGTATGTTCAGTATGTTAGGCCACAAAGAAATCGACGACAGCGTTCGCTAAAGTAGTTTTCTTCTGAAAGCAATATAGTACAAGAGAAAACGAAACCGAAAGACCACAACTGTAAGCATGTAAAGTTATGTGTTGCTCGGTGCAAAAAAAAGTTAGAGTTTTAACCAGCGCAGAATTAACTAACCATTGTTTCGGTTGAAAAAAGAAAGCGCCAACTCCAGCGGAATAGTTAAGCGGAAAAGAAATAGAGAGCACTGACTGTGGAAGCCGGTGCCGCTACCATAAGGAGCCCAGGGCAGTGTTGTCAGACAATGAAGTCCTTGCGGCAGCCGTAATCTCTTAAGGACAAGGACAATGACGAGCAGTAGCTCTACAAGTGCTACGATTCCAAATTTACCGCGCACCATCAAAAGAGTCTCACTGAATCGAACTCGGCTAACCCCTTTAGGTTCGTGTTCCCGGTTAGCGGCTGCTGCACATTGTCGAAACACTTAAGATGAAAAAAAAAAAAAAAAGACAGATCGATGAAGAAAGAGTGAAGCATTCGACGGCCGCTCACAAAAGCAAGTGTCTTGTTTTAATTGTCTTCAAAAGCAAGCTTAGCAACAGCGGAATGTTTAGGATATACCATATCAACGCATGAAGCGACTGTTATTTCGTACCCGATTTTTCGCTGCAGCCCACGCGTTCTCCTTACCGTGCAAGCCGCGCTATCAGATTGCACTGTCACCAGAGCCTTTCCCCTCAAAGAATAGGCCAGGCGAAAAGTAACACCGCCGTCATTCAGTGCGTTGTTTTGGTAGGAAAAACAATATCGACGGCCATGTTTCGAGGCACCCGTTGTTGGATTACCTTTTGACGAACGAGGTTCTTCTATTCAGACTAGAGTACACCTTCCAGATAGCTTTTCATGCTCCAGCGTTCGTCACAGTGCTTCAAAACAAAACCTTAGTTTCACCGTTACGGAGGCGATCGATAGATGGCGTGCTCACAATACAAACTTGTTTACGGTCGTCACGTTTGAAGAACTTCACATAGAAAAGCAAAAGGGCGCTATTCCCCAACAGCCAGAAATTCTCTGACGTTCTCGGGAAAATTCTGAAGTGTGGAGCACGGCAGCCTAGGCTACACTGAGGATTGTCTTCATCTTCAAACAGCGCACACGCACGAAGATGTAAAGAACTCTCGACACGAGAGCTGAATACCGTATTTACTCGAATCTAGGCCGGTCCCGATTCTAAGCCGACCCCCGAAAATCGCAAGGCCAGAAACAAAAAAAAAACCTAATCATTGTACTCGAATCTAAGCCGACCCCCCATTTTCGCACATCGTTTTTTTTTGAGAAAAAAAAAAAAACATCGGCTTAGATTCGAATAAATGCGGTATCAGTTGAATTTTTTATTGACGTGTACCGATTGGCCCGGTAGCAATTTCCGTATATAGAAAAGGGACGTCAACGTCATAGGCACACAAACATTAATGATGACCCATCGCTGGCGCGTATATATGAAGTACGCGTCGGCGTGTGTCGTTCATCAAAAAGGTCCGCGAGCTGTCGCAAGCACAGAGCTTCAAGCCAAAAAACGAGCGCAACTGGACAGAAACTTGCCGTTATGAGTTGGAACTTCCATTGTCGTATGAAAATCCCCACATTCGCGTTCCCAAAGCGAGCTTTCCGTGCGATTTGCCTGATTCTAGGAAGGTAAACACATCGACGCAAGCTATTCAAAGTGAGCGCTCGATGTCCATACCTGGTAGCTGAGACACTTTCGCTCAAATACTGATGTTATTGACAAAGCACTCAGGCCGTGAAGCGACTCAGCGGTTTGTCAAAAAAAAAGAAATAATGGAAACAGCTGGATAAGCACGAAACAGCGACCGGAACGGACCGAGTCAGTCCCGGACGAAACCCAGATGTGCGAGGGAATAACTTCAACATGAAATAAAATAACGTACATAATCGCATACATTTGACGTCTACGCACAACCTTTTGGAGAAAAATGGCATTCCTGGTAGTCGATGAGCAAACGAGGAAGGTCAAATCAAACGAAAATTGTGTTTTGTTGATGGAAGATATCAGCACTTAGTGCACGCTTTTGCAACTGTTTCGCTTTCGATTCCTCTTCGTGTGGATTGAGGCCGAACGGGTACATTATGGGCTGTACGCCGGCCAAACCTGCGGATTCGATGGGTTTTCAATAACATGCACTGAAGGACATTGAAAATACAAAACCGAAGATAATGCCGGATAGCCCGGAAGAGAAATGCTTGAACAGGTCACCTCTAAAGAGAGTAAAGAACGCAAGACGAAAGACGAGCTACGGTCGTAAGCGGTAGGATATTGCCTACGTTTAGGGATTACACACTTAATCCAGCCTAGAAGACTGGGTGAGGACTTAAGGTGTCTTAGTTATAATGGAAGAATCCATGATTTGCATTGGGCATTGCTGCCGAGAGGGCTATAAGAGCCGTTGTCCGTGGCTTGAACACGCCCGATATGCGATAAGTGTGCGCCTAATCTTTAGCAAATATTTCATAAAGACGCAATAAAATGAATTAGAGCCATCTGCAGAAAGAAAAATGCTGCATTAAAATTTGTGTCGGATATCTCGTGAGGGAACCATATCATGCTGTCGCCGTAATGCCAAATGGATGCAAAACTACACTCTTAATCATGTCCTGCTTAAAGTGGCAGTCTATAGCCCGGAAACGAGACGAAAAATCTAACGCCTATAGACTGTCTGTTTAGCCGGCACAACCTGCAGGCGGCGCCGCCCGTAGCCGTCCCTCGGCGTAGTAGCTTTCTTAGCGGCTCATCTCATAGGCGGGACTCAATATAGGCCGGAGATTTTTCGTCTCGAATCCCGGCTAGTTGAAGGCCGGCTATAGACATCTCCTCGTTCCACGTGACCAGCTGTCCTGGCTACGGAGAGTCCTACCTACGGCGCGTCCCAGCTGCGGCACGTCCTAGCTATAGGCGGTGTACGAAGCGGCGAAAGAAAATTTTGATTTTGGGTCAACTTTTAAGCTCTATTCTGGGATTTGGAGGCTTAGATACATATTTTATGACATACATAATCCATATACACATATTACATTCAGAACTAAACCACAGAAAATTTCACAGCACACACGCGGATTCGAACTCGCGAACACTCGATCACCAAGCGCGTACGCTAACCATTACACCACATCACGCCGCGGCCACAGTGGTAAAAGAACGGGGGTTTATATGCACCAATGCGTCGCTACGTGCTCTGGCGTATTAGTGCAGTGGAGGTCGTATTAAAATGTAGCGTTCACTGATACGTAAGGAGATATTTTTTAAATGACATTCGTGAAAAATATATACGGGGACACTCAAGTGACCCCGTATGGGAGCATGCTTGAAGCGAATTTGCGTGCTTGGTATAAAAGATGAAACTGTTCCGCATATATTCGGCACTGGCGCCTCGGTGACATTTAAAGAATCTTGGCGCGCATAATACCCGAGTTCTATTGATGTTAGCCGTAGGCCTGTTGCCTTTCGTGGATTGAACGAGTTTTCAACGTCAAGATTCGCTTGCCGTGGAACGTGTGCTGCGGAATCCATCCGCGCCAACCGCACAGCGACGTAGCCGATTACCGACGGAGAATCGCCGTGTTCTCAATAACGTCGCTGGCCGCTTCAACGCTGACGGTTACCGGGCCGGTAGCCGATATCGTCACTAAGCCTATTCAGTTTATTTCGAAGCCGTAGTCGACCGTGCTTCAGAACAAACCGCTCACGCTCATATGCCAGGATGTTTTACCTGTTACCGTCGTTGGCTCGACCCTCTCCCCGTAATAATTTACACACTGAGATGAACATGCGCAGATAATCGTGGTATTGTCAGCCGTATATACAATATGCGAACACGCCCGAGCAGATGCGGTACGCCGTGCACGCACTGCAGATGAACTTCACTTGTAAAGGAACTCATCTTGACTCTAAACGTTGGATAGTGCACGTCGCTAGCCCTCAAAGTGAATGACACTATACCAGTAGACATTATTTTAGCTTCAATGAAAAATGGACGGACACTTTGCGTCGACCATGGAAGCGAGGAGCTGGCGCTGAATTGCATGCAGCTACGCAGGTCGCTCGGCGGACTGTGCCCCGGAGGAAATGCCGTTTATGTTGGACGCCACTCGCGCGACAGTACCTGACTCGTGAATTGGGCTGTGCACGCTGGAGACGCGGCTCGCCGTTTGCCGTTCTCAGGCGCGCAGTGCGCAGGCAGGAATATGAGGCTAACATGGACTGGATCTTATATCCGGCAGCACTTATCGCAGAAATATTTGTGGCGTTCTGTTACGTCTCCATCGGTGGCTATATTTTTGAGAACTACTAGATTCACGCTGATATAGCGGTCCCGCCGCGCTATTTAAATCACCTCATACTCGTCTCAAAGCCGAGATCGCGCTAAAATCACACTGGATGATGCTATATTTTTCACATAAGTTTAGTGAAACATTTTCTGGAAGCCCGAGTCCATGCAATGTACTAAGTATAGTATTGGTGCGAACGGCACTTTCATGGGCACGCAGTGCCTAACTGTGTACAAGTCTCACCTTTTGATAAATGTTTGACAAATCTCGCCGTGATTAATACGGCTGAACACGCAAACATTTACGAGCTACATCCACACAGCTGCATTTGCATGCGCACGCGACTGGGGAATGTTAGTTTGTTGTGCTGGAGTGCATGGGATAGCCTTTTGGAGTCTTTTACGTATACACGCACCTAATTTTTATGTGCGGATTACTGAGACGCGTTGCGTACAGCAGAAATCCAGAACGTAGTATAGTGCAGCATTAATAGAAAATTAATTTGCCACCATCGAGTAATAGGTAGTGTTGCAGAGCTATGCGCAGATGCTAAAAGACAAGGTGTGGTCTACAAAGGATGCAACTTTTGGTGCAAGCTGGATTTTTTATTTTTTTTTATTGCGCACATGCAAAGCAGTTGTGCCTCAGTGTGGCAGTCGTCAGGAGGAACTTAAACTGCTAAATTATGACATATCGCAAGAAAGTTAATGTAGACTGGCCATTTCTCGAACATGGAGTGTTTAACGATTTCTGAACTTTTTAAGCCAATGCAGCGATCTTATACGAGGTACACCCACCGGCGTGCGCGCTTCGCGCTGGCACATATGTACGTTCCAGAGGACGGTCATTTAATTATGCAAATATTGTTTTCCAGGCTTAGGCAATGCTTACCGCGGATTTAGGAGAAAGAGTGAATGGTATTGCGAAATCTAGAACACCTCGTGGAAGCCCTACTGCCTGCATTTGATTTCGACAGCATGCGGTTACTAATAGTAGAGCATTAAATTAGATATATACATTTCACGGCAAACGATTCGAGCATTTGTCCAAGGAAGCATTTTGTTTTTCATCATTACTATAGCCTATTTTATGTCCACTTGAGGACGAAGGTCTCTTCACTAATCTCCCATTGATCCTATCCAGCGTCTTCATTACTATTTTTGTGTGTTTGTGGCATGCACAAGAACGAAGAAAGCAGTCAGGTTGCGGTATCCGTAATGCGGACTCCCTTGACGTCACGTGGCACGCCGTGCAGTGGTTGATTGTTGGCTAACAGAGTTTTAGAATTGTGTGCGCAGTCGTTGCGATGGCTGGGCACGTACGCTATACTGTATTCGGAAAGTAACGTGCGTACACAAGTGTCTAGTCTTTGACAGATGCGCAGTGGCAACAAACGCAAGAAATTATGCACACGAAGCTCTGGTTACCGTATGCTAATACTACCTCATTTTAACCACTTGGTATTTTTTAACGTGAACCGATTACATCACATAGCAGCGTTTTCGCGCTCAGTTCCCCCTTGATGGGTACCTAGATTAATCATTAACAGTGAGCTTGTAAACTATAAGGATGCAGTGTGTTTAGACATGCGTATAAAAATTCGCATCGTTTTTTTTTTTTTAGTAGCGGCGTTTAAAGCATGGACGCACCGCGTTCCCCATAAATGTACCGTTCAGCGGAATCATTTTGGTTGAGAATGACTTCACGGACCATACCAACTTCATAGTTCAAGAGCACCCGCTGTGTCTAGCGTGTATAACCATGCGAGAAACAGGTACTGCTCAGGTGTAAAAATAAGTATTTATTGCAAAAAAAATACAAACAGCGCTAAAAGCAATGCTCAGCGCTGAAGGAAACGATAAACGTGCCATCCGATGTTTTTTTCGGACAAATAGATTCTGGTGCTTAACGAATACTTTTGATCTTGTCAATGTCTTCAGCAGTCTTGTCAATGTCTTCAGCAGCTTCCTGCCATTAAAACACCTGGGAAACAACTGGGTTCATTATACTCAGCACAAGACGAAGTATTGAGAATACACAGTTGGATATGTGAGGTCCTTAATATAGTACATCGTCAAGCACCAAATAAGGGCTTTCTCTAGAAGTGTGCCAACCGAAAGTTTCACATTCTCTTGCACTTGATCGCAGTAGAACGCCTTGTTGTCGTACTCCCTCCAAATTCTGCGGTCAGGCGATGGGCGGGCTGCTGTCATCCTGACGGAAAAAAAAAAGAAAAGCAGAGGATACATGCGACGTTGTGTTCTTAGATCACCTGGTGTTTTCGCCCATCACACAAACTGTAAACGGACGTTTTCAATCTGTTATACACCTTGACGAATTTTGTGTAGACAGCGTCACAGAAATTACAAATATAAAGGGTTTTCAGAAGTTGCTAATGAAGCCCTCTAATAGTGCTTTAACCATAAACTTACTACAGCTATGAGAAAAAGCTTAGCATGATTTCCTCAGAAGTACTCATCGATCTCCACGAAATACATGCGGGCATTGCACATCTGACCGAGTATGACTTTGACCTTGTTGAACTTCTCCATGAAACTTCCAGTTTTTCTTAAAAGTGAAGCTCTGATTCGAATGTAGGCTGCAAGTGAAAACCACAGCACATTCGCAATTTGATGAGAATCACGTACAAGGAAAGCAGTTTTACAATAGACTCACGATTCATTCGTTAAGTAAATAAAGTGGCAGGCAAACGTGGCTTAAAACTTGGTTGCACAGTATTGCACAATATTGCAACAGCACAATATTGCAAACGAATTTTCTTCAATAACAGGTGAATGACAGTCACGGCAAATGTTTGAATGGTAGCAGCCAATCCATGATTAAAAATTAATTCGCTGCTGCAGGTAAATGCTCGGCTGCGGCGGTGATATTTAGATGGGAGTGAAAAGCAAAAAAAATGAATAAAAAACAAAAAGAAAGATCGTGTGCTCAGTTATGGCATTGTAAACAACGCCACGGCCGGTGTTGCTGCTGCTGCTGCTGCTGGAAAACCTGCAAGGTGTGCGCTCCTTGCCAGTTGCTCGATAAAACTGCGCCTGGCTCTTGTGTCAGAAGGTTTTGTCACCTGCAAAGGTATTCAAATTCTTTGTATACTATCACGAGGATGAACAATTATATCCCTTATTACGACTGCTGTATGAACTTCACTTCTCTGTAATAACATTAACAATGAGCAATCCAACATAAATAATAAGTTGCTAACGAAAACAACAATACTTTTATGCATCCACGGTTATATATCGCTGTTGCATCGAATGAAATGATGGATGAGAGAACAAAAATGCCATCAACTAGCCAACGTCTAATTACATACGACGCATTACTTTACCTTCATCGAGATCTGCCGTTTGGACAGGCACCACAGCCGGTGCATGATGCACTGATGCACTTGTCCACACTTGACTTGGCACTGCATAAGACCAATGGGCAAATGTGACCCGAAACCACAGAAATCATTGAAGGGGCACAGTAAATACGCAAATGTATTCACGAGCATGAATGAGGCTGGCATTAAAACTTGTTAGAAATTAGGCTGCAAAATTCGTTTTAAAGACTGTCGCTATTTAAAAAGTCAAACTGCTTATTTTTCCTGCTAAAAACAAGAAAACAAGAGATGCCGCTAGTCGTGCTGCCGCCTGATCCAATGAAACGGTACTAACGTCTTCGGTGCTCGTAAGTGCAGTTTTATTACTTTTTGATCGCGGAAAAACTTTTCCGCTTCCCAAAGGTAATCAAAGAAATGTAAATGCGAAGTATAACGACCTATCATGAAAGGATGTCTTAACATCATTCAACTGCTAGCAAAAATATGCTTCCTTTGATTGCCGCATTGTATCATTGACCATAAATGCAGAGGACAGTTGCTAGCCGAAAGATAAGAAGCCATGCGAGAGCTAAAATTACACAGCTTGTCAAGCAACACGAAGTGATTTTCTCAGTGACACCTGTCAAGAGCGACGAAAGCCTCTGAACTGTATGAGAGTTCACAATGAATGCGACCAGCACGACAACACGTGCGCGACTATAGAGACGGATGACGATTACAACAAAGATAAGTACTCGTATACTCGTATAGTTACTCGTACGCATACTCGTATAGTTATTTCAAAAGCCGTCAAAAGAATATTCTGGCAGCTCAATACCGTCATTCATATATATCAGCGCAAGCATGCAACAATGTGAACGCTAACAGCACGAGCATATATGTGAAGAAAGAAGAACACTCACCCAGGCGGGTACGATGCGCCGGGCTGTGTGCGCAGTGTGCGCACAAGCGAGACAGAAATGGCGCGAAAGCGTCGTGTAATCCTGCAACTGCTTGCGTGTAGCCATTTCACGTGCAAGGGGATGTCGCTATGTCCTCGCAACACCCCCTTCATATTGAGATAAGCGAATTCTTCCATGGCGGCCGAGTACCCGCTCACGCGGCACGCTCAACAAACCACACCAACCTATTAAACATCCGCCGCTCTCGTGGAATGCGCTAAAACTAACCACTCGCGCCAAAAACGCAACCTCCTTCCCATCGCACAATATCTTCGAACTCTCGTTTTTTTACCTCCTTCCTTTCTTTTCTCTGCGCAAAAACAGCAGAAGCGGAGTGCAACGGAGAGCGTAGCAGCCCCTATTCTCTCTCACGCACGCAAGAGAGGGTGCGTAGTTAGCTCCATGCGTATACCTCCTCGCAGCATAGCTCGCCTTTGCGGCTGACGCTGTCGGCGCATGCGTATACACCGACGCTTGCGCCGACAAGTTACAACACGCGGGAGCATACGCTGAGCTGTAGCCAGGATTCTCACTTACGCGGCCCACACCGACGCGCCACTAATACTGTAGGCCGTCTATAAGGCGGCGGTGAAGGGTGCACGTTTTTTTTGTACACTTGTCACGGCTAACTCCTTTTCGAATCCCTACTATAGCCGGGAGTTTTCCTGAGTTTTGAAGCGTCCCGCCTACAGGGCATGCGTTAGCCAGGACTTGATTAAGAGTGCACGTCATGCATTGACACAGCATCTTCTAGCCTTCGTCAGCTTCTCGAGTGGTCCCGTAAAAGGCGGATCGCGCGACCCCTGAAACACACGTTTAGCATTAAATTTTCGCAAAGCCTGAATTTTCCTGGTGCATACGATTCTTCGTGTCGGCTTTACATAATGTCCCGCAGAGGGCTTTTTTAACACTGCACCATGAAAGCGAACGAAGCCATGTAGAACATTATCTCTTCATACATTTCTTTTGGATGGCGGGTACAACGCATTCATATGGTTCAGATATATTAACTTTCCGACATAATCATGATGGCGGGCTTGCACAGTATATGACGCTCACTAATGGTTGGATTCCACTGTGACCTAGATGGAAGACCAACAAGATTATGTCTTCAGGAAAGTATGGCTCGTTTAATCGAAGTAGGAAAAACAAACGAATGTGCTGTGCTCGATCACGTATAGCTAGGGTAGAAGGCCTGCTTTAAATGAAATAATTTTAGTTGATAATGTTATTCACCCAAGGATTAATAATAACTTGTAGAATTTGACGCTCCAAAACCACGATATGTGGCACGCCGTAATGGAGGGCTCCGGTAATTTCGACTATCTGGTGTTCGTTGACGTGCACTGACATCCCACAGTACGCGGGCCTCTAGCACTTCGCCTCAATCGAAATGCGACCGCCGCGGCTGGGATCGAACCCGCCACTTTCGGGTGAGCAGCCCAGCACCACTGTACCACTGTACCACCGCTGCGGACTGGCAATATTTGTTATGTGTTGTAATGTATTTCTGCTGTCTCCTTTTGTGTGATGTAACATCGGCAGTAAAGAAAAGGAGGACGTGTTTAGCCCAGTGGTCAAGACGGTTGCCATCGGAGCTTGGAGGCCAGAGTTCCAGTGCAGTCGCATCTGGAAAATTTATTTAGTTTTTCTTAATTTTTTACTGGAAGTTTACTGTTGACAGACACAATGAAATCCCACCAACGAATCATATGCAGCTTCGCTCTGATAAAAGCTCAGCTATCACGTGACCAGGCCCTAGTCGCAGGCGGGGAAAAGCGCGAGAGAAGCTGCGACATGGCGCAGAGCGTCGGCTTCGGTAATAGCGCAGCTTCTCTTCCTCGTCGAATTGGCCGGTGACGCCTCGTTGCCTCCAGAACGCGCCTTGAAAAAGCGCAAATGTCACTTGACCAGGACCTAGCCGTGGGCGGGAAAGGCTGAGAAAGTACGCCACGGTACACAAGAGGCTAGAACAGCTCGAAATTCCGCTCGTCGTAACCGCCGTCGGATGGATGAAGCTGCGACAGAGGACCGACGAGAACAACCTGCGACCATAGGCGTACCTAACGGGGAGGGGGGGGGGGGCAAGGGGAGCGCTAGTCCCCCCCATCCCCCCTCCATTTCCGACAGTGGTCATTGTCGGCTGCAAACTGGAAAACAAACAAGTAATGTTTTACTTGAACGCAGCAATAACCTAATTATGCAAAAAGTTTCCTACAATTCTGCTGTGACGACAGTCCTCCGTGTGTCATTGTAGGCTGTCTGCGGTGCTCGCTGCCTATTCCACGCTTTCGCGCCTTGCGCTCGAGCATTGCAGAGGAGGCTATTGCTCAGCAGGGGCTCTATAAGATTACAGCAATCTGTCATGATTTTATTTTGTTCGGCTTGGCCTGAATTTTAAGAAATCGGCGACGCAAATACGGGCGGGAACCCGTAAACGTTTTATAGCCCGATCAAACGCTTTCCTTTTTCAGGAAATTTAGTTTCTTTCTTTCAAAACGAATAGCATCACCACTGCTTCATATCAAAGTGCTGTGAGTTGATGTGTGTGCAGAAGTGTAGAGTATGTAGGTAGGTTCTACAAAATCGGATGCGTGGTTGTTGTACCACAGGCCAGCCACACCCGCGAGGTAGAAAACCAAGTTGGTCAATTTTCCCGCCTCGTCCCATTTATTGGGGACACTCACGCGTTCATAGATCGCGAGCCAGTCCTCCAAGTCGGTCCCATCTGCGCCAGTGAAGACTGGGGGGTCGCGGATACGAGGGACACCGGGACATGAGGTCGGTGTAGGCGGAGGCGTCTGCTGGGCGGCGTCTTGAGGCATGGTAGCTGGTAGGGTACGGGATCGAAGCTCCAGAGGCATCGAATGGGAGCACAGCACTCTCCACCAATTTGTTAAGCGGATTATTGGACGGGACTCGGCGACAATTCGCTATGGCGACAGTCAAGGCCAAAGCACCGGCTCCGACAGCGAGCGGCGTTTGTAAGAGGACGACCCACTAGGAGCCGCTGGAGAACGCAACCGTTAAACAGTACGAATTGCTTCGCCACAAGTATTTTAGTTGTGCAGATCCAGGCGAGCTAAACAAGATTCCCAATTTAGTCTCCGATCAGCCTGCTTCACAAGCTGCTTATCATATGGTAGCCTGCAGCCATCGCGGCGGCTTGTAACAAGGCAGTGGACTCAGCACATTCGGGAGCCCAGCTTTCAAGTTTGCTCTGTAGCTTGATCTACCTCACCAGGTAGATGATCAGAGTCCACGGTTTTCTGGACTGAGAAGGCTGCCTACCTGGAAAGGATTGTGTCTGTTCCTAATAATGTTTATTTCTCTCTCTACCTCTCTGTCAACAACGATGAGTTCACAGAGAGTTGTATACGCGCAAAAACAGCTCAACATCGTTATACTACAACTGAAGAGAGAGAGAGAAAGAGAAGAGGAAAGGCAGGGAGGTTAACCAGACGAACGTCCGGTTTGCTACCCTGCACTGGGGATAAGGGAATGGGGAACAGAAAGAGAGAGAGAGAGAGAGTAGGAGAGCACTGCACGTGCAAAGGGGTACAATCAGTCACTGAGGCTGGAGCTTCTATGACCTACATGACATCAGCGCTCTGACATTCGATTGGGGAATCGCGGCCTTTGAGAGGGCCGTGGGCGAGCCGTTGGGATTACTCCAGCGCTGAAAACACTGGATCGAGAACCTCCATCAGTTGCAGGGGAGTTCGGGCTGTCGGAGTGTTTAGCTTATTCAAAAGCATGAATATGGTGTTCAGAAGAGAGCGAAGCATCGTAGCAATGTCCTTGTCTTTCTCGGGCAAGTCATGGGGAACCAGCGCTGTCGTTGACTCGGTCTGTGTCTGTTGCGACAATTGGAGTCGCTGTGTATGGATCTGTGGCTTTGGCTGTGGTTGTGGTTCTGGCTGTGGCTCTGGCTGCAGCTTTGGCAATGCCGGCCATGCTTCAGTGTTCATGTGCTCTGGTGCGGTCTTGTCCTCAGAAATCGACTCGGGCGTATCTAGTCTAGCAAGCCGAGGATGAGGTGTCACCTGTGAACGGCGCTTCACAGAGTTCCTTGAACCTCTACGGCGTCGGGAGCGTCGCTTTGTGACGACAGCAACAGCCTCCCGACGAGACGAGCGGTCTCGTACCATCTGCTTTAGGATCTCGTTTTCCTTCTGTTTCTTGGGGCACTCATTTGACGAAGCGTCATGGGACGCGAGGCAATTGCGGCACTTGAGGACCGTGGCATCACAGGAGTCTGCAGCGTGTGGTTCGGCGCAGCGCGAGCAAATGATCGTGCTCTGAACACGGCGCTCACGTGTCCAAACCTCATAAATTTGCGGCATTGGAGTGGCCTTGAAATGAACGGTCGCACAGGATGCCGACAGTGGCTTACCTTGACATACGAGGGCAGAGATTCACCCTTGAACGTTAGTTTTATACAGCGAGATGTGCCCATGCGCGACATGTGTGTTATAGGGATGCCATCTACCGTTGGCTTCACCAGACTGGGCAAGTCTGTGCGGGAAACAGAGACGTCCACATCGTAGATGACACCAGTAGTGGTACCACTGGCCAGTGGGATGTACGAGCGAACCTTTATACCATCAAGTTCCGTAAGTTTGCTCAATGTGCTCAGTGCAGTCTCATGTGCAACGTCGACTGCCAGGACATTTTTTCGTGTGTTGACTCCCACGTCCCTTACTTCATTTGGCACCGCCGCTTCGAGAGGCACCGAGACCGACTGTCTGTTGAGTTGTCTCAGGTTGTCGGTAGTGAGTTCTGGTACGAAAATAATCGTACTGACTGCGGTCAGACTACTACAACTGAAAGTATCAGTTATACACATATGAATCCATCTCGCCCGCTGCTATAAGTAGCCGCGGCCAATGTGATTGGTGGGCAGCCTTCTTCAATTACGTTCAGAATGAGACACTGTTTGGCTATTCCAAAAAAAAAAATTATTTATTGTTCAGTACAGTAGTGCGCTGCTGATTGTGCACACTTAATTTTAACGCCGCAGGTTTTCGCAGACTTGTGACGCCGCGTAACAAGCATGTGATTTATGGCACCAAAAATTTTTGACGAATAGCGAAGAACCAATGTCGAACAATACGCCGTATAGAAAATAGTTTTTTTACGTAGTCATGCGTAACTGGTAATTACGCGATGGATCACTTACGCGTCATTTCTTGCGTCGTATTACGAGCAGGGGCTGTGAGCATGACCCAGAAAATTTCGACCGATCATTAACAGCTAACGACCTATGCGGAAGGAAACAGTGCGGGGCAGTTTAACGTTATAATCCTCCAGATTTTTTCAAAGAAAATTTGAGCTTACACAGCTTACGTAGGCTATTTTCTTGGAGTAGCCGGAGGGGAGGAGTAAAGAGCCACTTTACCGCTTTCCCGTCCACCCCCCGCCCAAGCTGGGAAAAGTAGGAGGGCAAGGAACGACACCTAGCATATAAATTCGTAGTCATTTACAATCTTATAACATACAGAACCAGCTCAATGTGGTTCCTATAAATATTATTCGACTGAACTTGGTCTTCTTCTTTAGAAAGATTTTATATTAGAGGGCACTAACAGTAAATAAATTGGCACTCAGCTTATTCTGAAGACTTCTGCGAACTACCTTGCTTTGTCAGCCACATGTTTTGTTTAAGAAGGAAGAATTTAAGGTACTAAAGTCATAGCAGGTTCTTCATACTCACCGTATTTACAATGCCAAAATGAGACTGTGAAGTTTGCAGTTGGGATGTTCAGATGAAGAACGTGTTAAGGGCGGCTGTACTTTTTAAACTTGGTGGTAAAATTTCCAAAATGTTATTAAACACTGCTGTGTTGTCGCGGTATAGGGCAGCCCAGCCTGCACAATCTCTTTGTACAGATTCTTCCTTGATTGGAGACATCTCTATGAATATAAAGAATAACGTCAAATGGAGAGAGTAAATGCAGTTCTCTCTTCTCTCTCTCTCTCTCTCTCTCTCTCTCTCTATATATATATATATATATATATATATATATATATATATATATATATATATATATACGGCGGACAGAATGAGCAACGCCAGCCCCCCCCCCCCCCACTCGCGAAAGAGTTGGTCACCCTAATGTGGCGCATGCCTTTTGGGAATGCAGAGTTGGTGGAGAGAGAGGTCGTCGCAGCAACGGCAGATCAGCAGAAAGTTCAACAGAAAGTTTAACAGCAGATCAACAGAAGATCTGGGCTTTCGCCTTCACGATACGTGATGGTAGCGCAGGCTAAGGACAAGGACAAAAGAAAGGCATCCTCGACACAACACAGCGTGAAACTTAAACTTGTTGGTATTATGCAATACCAACAAGCCCCACATCGCCAGCCTCATCTATTTCACCTTCACATTCTTACAAAGTTCTAAGCATCCCCTGTAATTTTTTTCCGCGTTTTGTACAGAACATTAGGAGTGAGCGAAAAAAAAGAAGACAGTGTTATACGCAGCTTGTGGGCAGCTTCTATAGGCCCTGCAGCCTACGCAGTGGTACAGCGGTTACGGTGCTCGGCTGATGGCACGAAGGTCACGGGTTCGATACCGGCCGTGGCGGTCACACTTTAGATAAAGGCGGAAATTATTGAGGCCCGCATATACCTCGATTTTGGGACACATTAAATGACCCTAGGTGGTCGAAATTTCCGGAGCCCTCCACTACGGCGTGCCTCATAATCATATCGTGGTTTTAGCACCTAAAACTTCGGATATTATTATCAACAGTAAAGACATACTCCTGCGCATATATGAAATTGAACCTATAAATATTGAACACGTAATTACGTTAATCTGGGAATAATGTTTTATAGCTGTACGGGCGTGCCATGACATGTGCCAGCAACAAACCTTATTGCGGATTCCTGAGCAACAGGAATCTCGGGTATATAGTGCTTCATACATGTACCTCAGAGTAGCTCTATCTGTCGCCTCTCTCCGCTTCCTCCTCTCCCTGAGGGCAAACATTCCACTTCAATCAAATACAACGTCCTGCACGTCTCACGCGCTAATAAGGTAAGCCTAGCCCTTGCAAGTCACGCCCGACCGTCGGTCTTCGGCATAACAAGGTGCGAGTCGCTCGCTTCCACGGCAAATTTAATTACCGGAGTCTGCATGCCGGCAACAGCACGCCGTTAGCTAGAGCACGCACCTGCGTTGTACACGGCGGCAACAGTTCTGCTCTCTGCAATCATCGCGGCGTCTTGCTGCTTTTGAGGACGTGCCTTACGGAATGTGAGACACATGTAGGCTCACTTTTTCTGGGCGGAACGTTCACTTGCGCAAGCGGGTCGCTATATATAATACGCGACTTGTGCAAGGAAACTGTGCAAAAACAAAATGTGCCTTGAGAAACACCATGCTCTCAGCTATTCGTCCAGCCGCCTGTGAGCGGGCTGCTGCGGACGACGCCCTAAATAGACGACGCGCGGTATCTGGCTAATACCGCGACAACACGCGACAAGTGCGGAAAGCTGATGCCTGCATTCGCAACAGGACTAATGACAATCGCGGATATATTTCATCGGGTCGAATTGAAAGTATGACGTACCACGTAAGAAACGCCCGCCGAAACCGGGGGCGTCTGATATCGTTTGGAAGCGTCTTCAGTGTTGGGTGACATCACCGCATCTGCAATTGATCGCTGTGCACTCTTTCTGTTTTAGATGTGAAGCATCTTATAGCGGAATTCAATCCGGTGGTGGTGTTGTGCGGTGTGACCACCCTTACTGCGAATGCGCAAGCCCTCTCCACACACCTCCTCTCCCTCTCCACTCCTCCTCCCCCCTCACGCTCTCCACTCCCCTCTCTCCACTTTCCCCTCTCCCCTCTACTCCACTTCCCCTCTCCCACTACCCTCTCTCCGTTCCCCTTTCCCTCTCTCCTCTCCACCTTTCCCTCTTCCCTACCCTCCCCTTCCCCTTTCCCAATCCACTTCCATCTCCCCTTTCCCTCTCTCCCCTCTTCCCTTTCCCTCCCCCTCTGAAACGCGGGCTCTACATGGCGAAACGCTGCTTCATGGTCCCCTTTAGCGGGAGATGGCGTGATTTTTCTTTCGTGTGTGTCTGGTAACCTGAATCTAACCACATGAAGCCACTTTTCAAAATCAGTTTCATTTGATATAGCGAGATATATTTAATCGTGGACCCTGTTCGCTTACTAACGTTTTTCCCCACTATAATGCAATAGTTTCTTCCGCCATTCCATAGAGGGCGCCAGAGGTTTCTCTGTAATGCTTCAAAATGCTTGAATATAATATATACATGACTGCTCCCTAGGGTGTGCTAAGCGTTCTTTTGTAACACGCACCGAAGGACAGATAATTGATGGTCAAGTGAAGTGAGACTAGTCTTTTTACTTACAGCGCCATATTTTTACAGTGGAGCTGCTATTCGCCGCGAGATCGGGCTACAGGTGGCAGCACCGTCGCCGCAATAGTGTGGATAGGCGGTTGTCGGCGCGTACACAAACGTGCACAACAGCGCTTCGTTGTGAGCGATGTGTCCCGATTTCCGGCAAACAAAATGTGTTGACTGCAGCTTTGTGGTAATATGTGCGCTCTTCATTCCCGAATTAATGTACGAAGCGCGCCGAACGTTACAATTACTTGTGAGAGAAGCGCATTCTGCCAACGAACGGGTTGCTCGCCTTCGGCGACAGTCGGCGTTCTCGCAATGGGTGACGTTTTCTTGTTGTTTTATTTGTACAAGTTTAGCTTGTGTTCCACCTACTACGCACTGCTGTATAGTGCGACTGAATTAACCATTTACTTCTTGTTCATTTGGATGCCCCTTAACAAAAACAAAGCTCGTACTCCTGCACGATGAGTTGAAATAGCACTTTGTGCACTGCGTGCTCAAATATTCATTCGCATTTCTTATTCAGTTCTCCATGAAATGTAGGACAGTTCATAGGTTTACTGAGGAAAGCTACGTGGCTGACAGCGCTTTAGCGCTACGGAGACGTTTAACACGCACACGCTTGTTTTTATTCCAGTAACAGTACACAAAGGTAACTGTACAGCACGGAAATTTCTTCGATTGATTACTTGCACGACAGTAATGGAACAAAAGTTCGGTTATTTTACGGGACCAAAGCACGTTTTTTCATACGAATAATGTCCGCTGCCTTTCGTCAATCTAAACAACGCAACACAAGCGCTCAAGATAATGTAAAGAAAAAATAAAGTGGCTTCGCGTGAAATTACTACGACATAAATGTAAACTACGCCGTTTGGATTAATTTTGATCATCAGGGCTCTTTAACGCGTACATTAATCTAAGTACACGGGTGATCTTGTATCAATTTTGCCCCAAGTTAAAATTGCGCAAGGCAACTCAGTTTTGCGATTTCCGTGTCATTTCATTTTCTGTTCTTTTTAGGGGACAATTTAAGTACCGAAGTGTCCGACGTGACTTAACAGAAATATTTCTCTCTAGTGAAACCAGGACCGTACACAACTAAAGCTTGTCGCGTAACGTATAAACAACACCTAACCACAACGCTCAACGTTTTTACCACCGCGTCGCTAAAAGGCTATATTCACATGAGATTTAATACTTCTCATATTTAGGGCAACGGCAAGTGCATTTTGCAATGCGCTTGAACCACAGAGCGGCACCTACACAGACTCTCGTGAACGGAGGGTACGACGACCACAAACAGCACTCTAGGCAAGTGCACTTTCTGATCTCATTACAGTACATATACAGCCAATCAAGGCCAAATGCTTCTTTACATCGTGTTAGGCATACGTACGAGCGGTTAAAGTTGCACTAACGCAAAGGAACAAACAGCCTTTTGAGGATCTGCATGACGTACGCGCACATGCAAACACAACGGGGTTAGCAGACGACGCATGGTGCAATCCACACTAGGCGCGGTTCAGCCAGAAGCCGCTAGGCGGCGAATCCGCTCGATCTCGCGGCCAATACGCTAGTTTCCAGCGGATCCCGTGCGTAAACCGATCGCGTAGACTAACCTTCGTATTCAGAAAAGCTCCTCGACTTGAACTTGACTTGCCACCGCCTTGGGCAGCGCGTTCGAAACGCGTTGAAGGCGGTGGCAAGTGAAGTCAGGGAGCGTTTCTGAATGCGGGGGTAAAGCTAACAGCGGTTACTATCTCGCCATTGGCCACTGTGGAGGCACGCCTGTCGCGGCTGCTGCCCGTTTTTATACGGTCACGTGCCGATCGTGGAATAAAAGGCCTCTGCAGGGCAGTATGTTAAAGCAAACACAGAGAATTACACAGACTGAAATAATTCCGGCTCTGCGAAAAGTTGATGCGAAATATGCGTTTCGCCATGCGCTTTTGAAGGGGCCGCCGACCCGCCACGGTGGTCTAGTGGTTATGGCGCTCGGCTGCTGACCCGAAGGTCGCGGGATCGAATCCCGGCAGCGGCGGCTGCATTTTCGATGGAGGCGAAAATGTTTGAGGCCCGTGTACTTAGATTTAGGTGCACGTTAAAGAACCCCAGGTGGTCGAAATTGCCGGAGCCCTCCACTACGGCGTCTCTCATAATCATAGCGTGGTTTTGGGACGTTAAACTCCAGATATTATTATTGAAGGGGCCGCCCAAGTTGCTGACAAACGCTAGAAAGAAGACGCAATCTTGAGGCTGCCCGAACACAGCGTTCTGTAACACTGTAAATTATGTAAATTACATGCACGATAACATCTGCTGTACATATTTGCTGGCGTGTTCACCATGTCATGTATATTGTGTATATACATCGCCATGTGCAGTACTCACGGATTGAAACAGGGCAATTTAGGGCTAAGTAACGCACATACTTTCGTTTCCACTGTCTTCAGTTTGGGTCATATCAGCGTAATCTCGACTGGAACGCGTAGATCAGAGCCAACATTTCTTTAGAGACCAGATTCGTCGCTGCATGACGTGGTTATCTCGAGCAATTGCGCATGCCAGTCGTTATACTAAAAAATTGATGTCGTGTTTGAATCCGTGAGTACTGTACATTGCGTATATTGTGATAAGTGCGTGTATGCTAGTCCTTAGTAGCATGTGTTAGGGACACCCCGTGGACTTGGACATTTCGGTTAAAACGTTTCATGTGTATTGTGCTCAGCCATTTGTGTGCGTTAAGATTCTTGTTGTACAGACACTGTTTCCATGTGTTCGTAGCGTCCTACGATGAAATAAACTTTTCCTAAACACACAGTTTGCATCGAAATTCTACACTTACGCACCCCTTAGAAAACTCCCTAAGAAGATTTCGTGCCCGTCAGCTCCACTGTTCACACAGCTTCTCTTAGTGGAATGGTCTCAAGTGTTCCAGCGAAGTTTCCATGCGTTTCAGATTTCGGTGACAGCGGCGGCACGATGCGCGAAAAACCCGGCGCCAGCGAGTGTACAGAAATGCTAAAAGTGCGCTGATATAGACCCTCGAAGGTGCGAATGTCACATGCGTACTTCTATGCGCCGTTTTTAAATAACTGATGCTGTCTCGATCGTGGGCTTTACGGATATCAACCGTTTCAGATATGGCAATGTGATGTTTTATCGAGGTCACTTGATATTTCGCGTTGCCACATTTCATTGTTGCCTGGATATTAACGCATATGACCGTCGTTGTTGCTTATTGCAAGTGAAGTGTTGCGCCTCTAAGCACGTGGATGAAGGTTCCATTCCCGGTACGGAGGAAGGGAGAAGTTAGGAGGGAGCATGGCCCAATGCCATAGAAAGAAAGAAAAGTACACTGTAAGAAAAAAGAAGGTGTCTTCTTTGCTACACATGTGACTTTCCCGTGTATAACTCCCTTTAGGGAGGCACGCTGACTCTCTTTAGGAGAGTCGTGCGTCCCACGACTCTCCTAAAGAGAGTCAACGTGACTCTCTAAAGAGAGTTATACGCAGGAGCGTCACATGTGCAGCAAAGAAGAGTCAAAGGACATCTTTTTTTTCTAAGAGTGTAGTAGTTAAGGCACGCACACGCCATGGTTCGCTTGCCATTTGCCCGGTAGGGCAAGGGGTACTGAATTTCTTTTTTTTTTCTTCGGCTAAACCGCAGATGGCAGCGAGTTTTGATTGCTATGCAAGGGGTTTTACGTAAGAGAAACAATGGCGGGCCTGCAGTCATAAAGAAGGCTGGAAATCACTCCCTCGCAGTTGACTGGCTTATACAAACATGCACATAGAAAAAAGAAACGACATTCCTTACGTCACGGAGCCGTTATATGCCTTTTCGACGGAGCAATATTTGAAGAAAGTAACGGGACACCAGCTGGTGTTACGGGTCATAATGGTGCTCTCGTCGGCGCCACGAATTATAAAGAGAAGAAAGGGAACACGAGCTATTCGTTACGGGTTACCTTAGATGCGACGTAAATGATGGGAGAGAGCAAAATGCAAGGAACACCGTCGTCGCTTCACGATGCCTAATTGAGGCGTTACATGCGAACGCCAGCTTGCGTAACTGACCCGGCAGTTTTTTGTTCCGCGTCAACAAAAGACGTCAACGTTATATGCCCGGGTCAGGGCAGCAGGGTCACATCAAACGGTCGAGACATTACGCTCGTTAATGCCATTACTTGCGAAGCAGGCGTTACGCCTGCAGGTTACGCAAACACGGCATGTTTTGCACGAGCTTCCCAAACGCATTCGCAGTAAGGCCAGCTGCCCGCGAGTCCTTCGGGTTTCCATGTATTGAATCATATCTGTACATCGTTGAGCTCTACTGACACGACCTTTAATATTGCCTAATATCATTAACACGCAACGGTGACACCTCGTCAATGCCGATGGCTATTGTTACATAACTTCTTTCAGACGAAGCGCTTTGTCCCCGTCGTCATCATTATCGTCGTCATCATCATCATTCCATATTATGTTCATGACAGGACGAAGGCCCCCCCGAATTATCTCCAATTGGCTTTCTGCTGCGCGAGCTGATTGCATTCTAGGCCAGCATATTTCGTAATTTCATCGCTCCATGTAACCCTCCGCAGTCCTTGGCTAGGTTTCGCACCTCTTATTATCAATTCCTTTGCTTTAACTGACTATCGGTTGTCTGTCCTTCGCTTTGCGTGACCTGCCCACACCAAAGAGAGGGATGTTGTTTGACTCTTATGCATGCGAGAGTCACATCTGTAGCACGCTCATTAGAGAGGCACGTTGACTCGCTTTAGGAGAGTCGTGCACTGACTCTCTTTTGGAAAGTCGTGCGTTCCACGACTCTCCTAAAGCGAATCAACGTGCCTCTCTAATGAGAGTGCTACCCATGTGACTATCACATGTATAAAATGAGAGTCAGAGTTCTTAGAGTGCAGGACCACATTTCTTTCATAATGCCAGCTAGAACGTCAGCTACCTCTCCTCTCTCATCCACTCTGCTCTCTCTCTTGCCATCTCTTAATGTTATGTCTGACATTGTCCGCTCCATCACACGCTGCGTGGTTCTTAACTTTTCGAGCTTCATCGTTATCCTCCAAGTTTACGCTCCAAATTTTAGTGACTGGCAATATGCGATGGTTGTATTTACAGTTTTCGCTTCAGGGACGTACAGCGGTGGTTTGCCTATCATGGTTTGGGAATGTCTGCCGTAAACGCTCCATCCCATCCTCATTCTTCGGAGAACTTCATTTTCGCGAGTAGTCTTTCCTGACAGTAATTGGCTAAGCACCTGCAATGGCTAAGCACCTGCATACATATATGCAGGTGCTTAGCCAGAAATTTTAACAGCAAAGCTGTTAAGCAAATCGTTCCTTGTTAGTCGATCGCAGAAAACTATAATCATGTAAACGGGCATGTGCCACTGTGCGGCCTACCAAAAACTATCATCATCATAAACGGGTATGTGCCACAGAAGTTGGGTAAGTCCCACTGCTCACCACTGGTCCACTATAAACGAAGAAGGCAACAGAAGCGACGGCGTACTCCATTGTAAAAGCTAATGTGCAGCTCGCGCCTAACCATACGCAGCCATGGGTCGTCCGAAGCTAAATTGAACTCCTGAGGAAGAAGCCGCGGT
The DNA here is from genome assembly GCF_013339695.2 of Rhipicephalus sanguineus. NCBI lineage: Eukaryota > Metazoa > Arthropoda > Arachnida > Ixodida > Ixodidae > Rhipicephalus > Rhipicephalus sanguineus. Next base: position 79,788,017 of record NC_051183.1, on the reverse strand, counting down.
CCGAGAAGCGAGCCTTGCCGCTGTGCAAGAACGAAATCGACGGCGCCGAGCAGATCCGCATGACACCGATTACATGATACCGCATGATCCGCATGATCCGCATTGCATGATGCGCATGACACCTGAACAAGCATGACACCGATTAGCTTCCCTGTGTATGACCTTTGCGCGGCTAAGTGCAAGCTTGCGATCGTGCATGTGTTTGTATGTGTGCGCGTACATGTACACATGCTAAATTGAAAACTGTAAGGGGGAGGGGTGCTTGAAGCACCCCCCCTCCCCGGCTTCACCAGTGCATACATGGTCTGGTTGCCAACCAGGAACTCTCGTTCTTTCGCCGAGCCTAATAACATTACCTCTCATAACATTATTTTCTAACGACGCACCGAAAATTCATTATTAACCGTTTGTGGGGTAATGGGACGCATGCGGCTCACATTTTCAAGACGGGAAGCATCCACCGCAGTTGCCCGTCGCTCTCAACACAATGTTTTTTGTACTATCATGTATCGCGAACTGCCATGTGCATCACTGCGTGGGAGCTCGCTCAGAGACGACCGATTAATGCCTCTCCGTGCCGTCGGAGGCGCCACAAGTTTCGTTCAAAATTCACGCGCAGGTGGCCTCTTGCAATCCACTTACGTCTTTTTTTTTGCCTTCTACTTTGGGGTGTCTTGTTCAAACACACGCGGCAAATCCTCGTTTGGCATCGCCAAAATGTTCCGCAAGCATTCAACTCACCCAATTGTCGATTCTTCTGGAAACACTCGCACTGTTCTATCCGAGGCCTATCGTCCGTAATGGCATCAAAAGTAGACGCAATCACGCCTTCTCCTACGCAGCGTACTTTGACCTTTCGCACTAGGGGTGATTGATACTCGACTAGAACAGCGTAAATGCGCAAGTGTAAGGAATATTTGTTGCGTAACACGAGAACAGGAGCGCCAATTACACAACACCATATCTCCTTATAGGAGCACGTCATAGTTCTACTTTGTCTTTTATTTCTGCCATGGCCAACGCGATGCTATTGTTGGAACGTTCGTACTACCAATGCACCCGGCGCAAAATCCGCTATTATTCGATACGAGATCCCATTTCTGAATAAGTACATGACGCAACTGATAGGTCACTGCACGTTGCGTAAGATTATCCGGTCCCCGGTACGCGAGACTTAGCGAGATCTCGCACCCGTGAGCGTGGGAACAGGAGACCCGTAAAAAGAATCTCTTGAAAGAGAAACACAAAGAAACGGCCGAGCCTACCCATTGTGGGAATCGATTTCATGCAATGCAGTCAACGAGGAGCAGCCTATACCGCATTTTCAGGCTTTTAGCCAAGTCTTACGTTGTGCATCGACGTCTTTGTGTAGTTGTGTGCTAATCGTAGGCTTACGATCTGTACCACGTGGTTGCTGGCTAAGGGCCGTTGTAACACGTTTGTCAGCTAAATCGACACCGCCAACTATATCAAGAGATATGTGTTTCTCTTGTTTAACACACGAAAAGTGTATTATAAGTTTACCCGCAGTGTTAGTTTAGTACGTAAGGTGTCGCTTTGCTAAGTTCGAGGTCACGGGTTCGATTGCCGGCCATGGCGGTCGCATTTTGATGGGGGTGAATCCTAAAGAACACCTGAGTGCTTAAATATAGGTGCACGCTAAAGAACGTAAATGGTCGAAATTAAAGCGGAGTCGCTCACTATGGCCTGACACAACCATATTGTAGTTCTGGCACGTAAAAAACTAGAAAATAATATTATTGTCTAATAAAACTCCTGTGGACACCAGCCCACACCAGCGTTCCACTTGCAGGCAACCAGGTGGCCCACGCCGCGGCTCGAGGTCTCACTCACCGAGCCGCAGCCGATTCGGTGGCCGCCTCTGCCCCCGAGAGCTGGACGACGGCAACATGGTCAGAACAACAGCAACCGAAATGGTCGTGAGGTGAACGCCGACCATATTCAGGGACAACACCCAACATTGCAGACAAAAGAGACGCAAGTACCCGCCACCACACGACAAATCAAGCAAAAAACAGACCGTAACTTGGAGATTACTACAAAACACACTTACCCAAGCCCGGCGATCCTACGCCTCTGTTACCCGAGCCTACACCCGATGGACGCATGTAAAGCGTGCGGGGACAGAGCTACGCTGCGGCATACGCTTTGGGAATGTACCGGGAAAGGTAATATCACTGCCGCCGCTCACTTTCCGCCACGTGTTGGACAGAGACAAACTCCGAGTTCAATCGTCGCCGCTGCAACAGCACTGGGGCTGGGGCTGGGGCTGGGCCGGCCGCTGCCACGGCTGCAGTCGCTGTTGGGGATTGCCTCCGTCGTCGTCGCTGCCGCTGGAAGGGGGAACTCACCAACGACGAGTTGGCCGACCAGCTTTGGGCCGTCCGGCAAGCCGAAGGTGCCGCCCGGACCCAAGGACTTCGAGCCGTCACCTGAGGCAACGCCACAAGCATCGACGGAGCGTGGGACGGGACAGGGGTTAATGCCCTCTTCATCCAGCCTCGCCTGAAAGAAAACGGCCGGACCAGTCTTAAATAAAGTTTATTAATTCCCTATTAAAACTTCTAATATCTACTTTCAGTGTTCTTGGGTTTCACCTGTGGTGCAAACCACATTCCAAAGGCCGTTGCTTGCGGGCGTGCGCCACATGTGACTGGGGCAGAGGGTTTCATGACGTAGGTACACGACATGCATGAAATGTTATTTTTCTCGCGACTTGTTAGTCATGTTCCTCATGCACTCATGCCCTTCTATGCCGATTTCGGTATGCACGAAGCTAAGGAGTCGAGCAGGACAGCTCCCCGACGTAGGCGGCTAGAGTGATAGGTAGATCGATCGATCGACAGACAGACAGACAGACAGACAGACAGACAGACAGACAGACAGACAGACAGACAGACAGACAGACAGACAGACAGACAGACAGATAGATAGATAGATAGATAGATAGATAGATAGATAGATAGATAGATAGATAGATAGATAGATAGATAGATAGATAGATAGATAGATAGATAGATAGATAGATAGATAGACAGACAGACAGACAGATAGATAGATAGATAGATAGATAGATAGATAGATAGATAGATAGATAGATAGATAGATAGATAGATAGATAGATAGATAGATAGATAGATAGATAGATAGATAGATAGATAGATAGATAGATAGATAGATACGCTCAAAGTCGCAGAAGTTCGCTAAGAAATGCTTCGCATTTAAAACCACACTTTTCGAAACGTTGGCTTTCAAGGATTTTAAATCCCTTCAAACTCTCTCCTTCATCTGAAATTCCGCATTTCTACAAGAGATGCATCACATGGTGCAGCAATTAAACATGAATATTTAATTGTAAGAATGGTTAAAAATTCTTCGAGAAAAGGCTCAAGTGTGACTGGTCGTCGTTCTGTGCCTACTATATTGCATAGATTGAAGAGCTTCCTTTGAATCTTTTACATCTATTGGCCGGAGTGTGTGAAGCTTATGGATCAGATACGACTCTGTTTTCTGTCTCTCGGGGACCGGAATTTGTAATGCAGCACATAAAATTTGAATTCATCAACATTATGACCTGTCTCCCTAAAATACCGTGCCACTGCTTTCGATCATTTCTTCGGCGTGTGCGCGCGATGCCCTTACAATCTAAAATTACTTGGCTGTCATGCTTTGCCAATGTATTTCTTGTCCGGTGCTTTTAACTATGGCGTCGTTTTGAAGATCTTTGTAAGTCTTACATGGGACGAGGTACATCTCCCCTTTTGTATCCTATTCTAAACAGTTTCGCCGGTAATCTACCTTCGCATTGCGGAATGGCTCATAAATATCTTATACATGTCTATTCGGTGTAGATTTGCATTGGTTCTAAGGTTGCGCCTATCATTAGATAGCTGTTCCTTATAGAGATTGCTAAGACTTAAGAGTGTGCCTTATGCGATTGTGTCAAGGTGCTTAGTTATACGGCTGATAACTTTATTCCATTGTTATAGGGATGTACTTCGGATGCCTAGTCACTCCAATAAGCAAAAGTTCAAAGTTAGTAAAGAAGGCTTGAGGTTTAATAAAGATTCACCGAACTGTAACGTAATAGAATTGCTAGACGTTTCCATCGACGTTTCAGGTGGACCGCGTGTGATAAAAGCAGTTTCCTATATTTTCAAGACGACTGCTAACATTTTCTCTTATTCATTCTTAAGTTGAATAGAAAAATGAATTGCCATGTCGCAGCCTACGTTCCCTCTCACAAAATTGTACGCTCACAAAGTGAGCGGCAGGTTTAACGCCAAGTTAGGCGATTATCAGAAAATATTGTTATCCTCCCATTGCAAAGCACTATGCTTGAGCACTTCAAAAGGACAAGAGAGTCGTGTAAGTATAAACTACATTAATTTTAGAGCGCAGCTCTTAGGCGCCCGTTCCTCCATTGAGCGCCGACGCCGACGACGACGCCGACGACGCCGTAACCGGCAGAGCAAAAGAGAACGAGAGTGAACGCGGCGCGCAGCGGAGGATGAGCGAGGAGAGCGAGGAGAGCGCGAGGAAGAGGGAATGACAGTAGCGAGACAAAAGGTGTCACGGCGGCCACCCGCAGCGCCACAGTAGTGCGCACCATCGTGCGGTCGCCAATGACGTCATCACTAAGGTATGCGGCGAGGGCGTCCACCGATACCATACATGGAAATAAAGGACTGCATGAACGGAGGCCTGTCTGCGGCGGCTGTTTCAGAACGCGCCCACGCGCTGCCTTCCGCGGTCTCCCGGTTAGCGAGGCAGTCGCGCTACGCTCCGTCTACGGCACGAAATTGTCCGCGCCAGAGACGCTACTCACGGCGTTCTCTCGTTAATAGGCTCTTTTAGCTGAACGTCACGTACGCTCAGCCGCTCGCATATGCAGCATCCCGAGAGAGTGCCGGAACTACATAGATTTCGTGTTTTTTATGACAGCGCCCTGCCGAGACGCGGTGAGCGTCGCTACAAAACTACGGCGAAACCAAGTGGACGCACCTCCACGCTCCGGTCAGTTGGCTTCACGAGCGGAGCGAGATGCGTTCCACGTTCCGCCGGTCGCACGATCGTTCTGCGCATGCGCACTACAGTTCTTTCAACATGTTTGTGGGTTAACTGAGTCACGTGCACTACAGTTCCTTCTACGTGTTCGTGTGCATTCGCCGGTCTGACCGGAGCGGATTGTAAATGCCCAGCTAAGGGTGCCTAATGATGATGAAATGAACTTTATTTGGTCCTGGAGAACCCCGATCAGACCACCCCCGAAGGGGGCTCCGCCGCACTTGCTGGCCGCGCCCCTGCCGGTACTGGAAGACCATGGCCCTCCGCCCGTTCGCAGGCCTCCTGGACTGCCGACAGCTGGACTGAGAGCTCGCGGCTCTTCTGTGCTGTCCTCTTCTGTGCTGAACTTTGCATTAAGTAACGCCGGGCACTGCCAGAGCATATGAGCGAGTGTGCAATTATCCGCCCCACAGCTAGGGCATCCTGGATTTATGCCCTCAGCAAAGTGGCTAAACGTGCTGCGAGACGGAAAGGAACCTGCCTGCAGCATCCGGAGAACCGACGACAGCGGCCTAGTAAGCTTGGAATGCGGGAGGGGGTATCGCCGCCTTTACAGTTGATAGTGCGAAGTAATTTCGTTGAAGGTGCCAAGTGGATCCCTGAAGCTCTCCGTGAAGCCACCTCCGGACCCGCCCGGACCGCCGCGGCACGTGATTTCTCGCATACGGTTATGGGCAAGTTCGTTGACGTTGGCAACTGCTGGATGTGCCCCTGAGCCTATGTGGGCCGGGAACCAGGTAATTGTGTGAAAGCCTCCTACACCCCTCGAACTGAGAATAGCGGCAACCTCTCTTGAGAACACACCCGAAGCGAAGGCCCGGAGGGCAGCCCTAAAGTCGGTGAATATCTCAGGACGCGAAGGGTCCTTCATAGCTAGAGCTATCGCTGCCTGCTCTGCTACGGAGGCAGACACCTTCCTAACGGAAGCTGAGTTGAGCACGCGATCGCGATGATCAACAACCACGGCCGCAAAGCTGTCCGAGCGGCCATACTGCGCTGCATCGGAGAAAGGTGCCTAATGTAAGCCGTGTAGTACGTACATGTCTCTCTCAAATTATTTCCCTCAAGTTATCGCAAAATCAAAACACCTAAACAGCTGCGCTCAGAATTCGCATTAGGCAGAATCGCAGTCGTCGGTGATTTGTTTTTATCTCACATACTAAAGAAAGTAAGAAGCAGACAAGCTGTTAACGTTTCTTTTACAGCTGTTGGTAAGATACAGGGAAGTTATGCGCCACCGTACAGAAAAGCAATAGTCAGTGCGAAAGACAGAAGATGGGCAGACATGGTTTCTTTTAACACGAAAGTGTTTTATGCCGGGGTCCACCAAGACTTTCATGACGTATTTCCGTCACGGAAGTACGTCAGCAAAATAAATGCCATCAGATGACAAAGAAAAAAACTATAAGAAAAAGTCCCGTTGACGGGAATCGAACCCAGGCCCTCTCGGTCCGCGACGATGGCTTGCGGGCGTTTAGCCCACTGAGCTACCGCCAAACTTTTTTTTTTACTTTATTTCTGAGCTACCGCCAAACACACTACGGAGGCGACATGAACGCGCCTTTTATCTTTCACACTTGCCTCTCGCAGCGATCTTGCATGAATTGATGCTATGAGCGTCCCCTTTATAACCGGGCGGTGACATCTGTGCCACCAGGCTCGAAAAAAAAAAAAAACGCGCCGTTGCAACGACCGTCCCATTCGGCGCGTTTCCAATACAAGTCTAATTTCGTCAACGCTTTAACACACCGTGAGGTGGCGGTTTTAGCGCAAGCCTCGCTCATAGCATCCATCCATATCGAAAATTTTTCAAGGTAGCGACACCCTTCCTTTTCCTCCTCGCTTATTTGCCTGGAGCGCCCCCAAGAAGGGTCAAAGCGTGTATAAAAAAGGGAATGTTTGTGTTCAGTTATTACGGCGGATAGAAATATTTATAGCAAATGAAAAGTAAATGAGACGTAGAATGAAATGTTACTTAGTTGAATATAAGCGGTACAACATAAGAAGAAGCGTGATGTGTGTTACCCAACTGGCAACGTTGTTATAGTTTTATATTTCACACCATTATCCATGGCGTCTCGCATCGTACGTCGTAGTTCGTCCCGGTTCGTCCAGTTCTCCGAATGTGTTTTGCTCGTGAATATGATGTGGCACAGTTAACGTGCTTCTTGCTGGATCCTGTGATCCTGACTGACCACAGGGCAGCACCTTGTTGTGACGTTGTGACGAGTGATCATAGCCGCTTGTGCGCACACAGGCAAAAGCCGTAGCCAGACTAGAACGAACGCTTGACTAGCAGCATTGCGATGACAGTTTTTTTCTGGAAAAATACATCAATTTTCGCAATCATGATGCCAGGTAATCGTGGTGCATGTTTTATTATCTGGGTGACTACGGAAGAGACCGCGGCACCGCAATGCGGGTGCACGCAACTTAACGACAAGTGGGGTTCTACCAGTTTGGTGTCCCGAAGTGATGAACATTGCGACGATATCGTCGCCCTACCATCAGCGGCAAGTACCAGAAACAGACTTAAAAAGCGTTGGCACAGCGTCGCGTTTGAGCCTGTTTACGCCGCGTTCAAGAGCAAGTGACTCGAACTGGTCTGGCATGAAATATCCCTGAAAGTGCAGCCACTTCAGCTGTAATCAACTGTACGTGCATACGCACAAATATTTGTAACGAATTTCACGTACTAGACGCGCGTTAGACGCGCGTTCTGTAGCGTTTCAACAAAAGGCGACAAATCAACTCGCCTCGCAAAGCCGCGTCTACGACGTTGCGCGGAAGTCCTCGCGTCAAATGTTTTGTAGCCACACTTCACGGCGTGCCCTATTCCGGATACCACGAGGTATGTTGTAGAGGGAGAAACCGCCTTCTGTTTTGTTGCTGCAGCCGACAGCACAGTACCTGACATATTCAAAATTCACGGCGAAGCATGTTCGGCCGACTTGGCGTCAACTGGAACGCTCCTCTTCTACAGCTTGTCTTGGATACGATTTCGTCTTTCGTCGCGGCAAGAATCCGACTGGAACCATATGCACATGCGCACTCGTTTTGAACCTTTTGCTTTATAATAAATATCACCACCATCCACTAACAGCATCACGTGCAACGAATTCACCAATCACAGACGCAAATGATGGAGAAAAGGAGGGGTAGGCGCGAGAGTGAGGAGGAAGGCGCAAAAAGCAATGAGTGTCGCTACCTTGAAAACTTTTTTATCTAGGGACCTTATCGAAAATAGCTCTCCGACGCCGCCTGGCTGTCGCGGCGCGTTCCCTGCTCGCCCTGTGAGAAGTAACGGCCAGACTAGAGGGAAGACACGACGCGCGTTGCGTTTCTCTTCGTATTTCACGACGCTTTGAAGAAGTGAATATCGAGCATTAGTGTTTAATATGTGCTTGTTGATGCCATCCTTGCGCGGGATTCACCATATGCGGATTAAACTTCAGCTACCGCAAGGGTTAAATCATGATCGTGGGCGTTTTGTCGTCGGTACGGAGATGTGCCACTAGGCGTCAACGTGAGTGCGATGCGTCCACATCAAGCGATGCTATATCTGCCAAACAACAGTAGATATTGCACAAGCTCTCATATACCAATGCACCATAAACAGTAAACTACTTCTGTGACGACACGTTTCACTTTCGTGTTATACCGATTCCTATGACGGGGGGATCAACCAAACCTCCTTGGGATCAACCAACCATCTTTTTGTGAAATTCATCAAGCAGTTTACAGACTGCCTCGGTATAAAGAAGAAATATCATACTGAAAACATTCACAAGAAAGGAAAAATTGACAACCACCCGTTTGTATCGCGAAGCTAAGGGCATGCATACGGATACCTCGGAATGAAAGCTTCTTAGCTGCCGAAAAATTCGTCCTACTATACGCGTCATCTCTCGCGTAGAGCCCAGCACGTGTGCCTCAGCTAGGTGGCGCTGCCGTTCCATGGCATGCGCAGATGAGTTTTCAGACAACCTCGTTTCTCGCCACAGCGCGACCTTCACGTTGATTGTTGGGGTTTGTGTTGTCTAATTATTTTCTTTTGTTTCCGTGTTTGCACGCCTTATTAACACAAAAGTGTTTTATGCCGGGGTCCAGCAAGTACTTCCGTTACCGCATATGACGTTCAGAAAATGGACGCCAACGGATGAGAAAGAAAAAAAAAACCAAGAAAGAGATCCGCCGTTGGGAATCGAACCCACGACGCTGCGGCCGCGACAGTAAGCGCCGGATGCTAAACCAACTAGGCTAGATTGGCAGATGCTGAACTCCTCACGAACGCGCGTTATATCTTTCACACATTCTCTCTCGCACGGTGCTCTCTGTTGGCGGTGTAGATAGGCGGGGCGGAGCGGGCGTGATGCCGCCGTCTGTGAGAGGTGAAAAGAAGTAATTCGTCACGATCGACACTTACTAGCGCTTACTCCGAGATTGCGTGCGATATCGGAGGTCATGGTTAAAGCGTCTCGATACCAGCGAGGGACACTGGCCGCGCTGGCGTCGCCGAGGCGACCTAGGCGCAGTTACGTCTTACGTTCTTTGCCTTTCGCTTCGTGTGAGCGTGCGCCGGCTCATCGGAGTAGTGCAGCTTCCACATGCACCAACGGTATTTCTCCGCAGCCGACTACTTAGATTGCGAGAGCACCGACTACCAAAACTGCTGCAATACGTGTTGCAGAAAGAACGCGATTTCGACGGGCGAATGCCGTGCCTTGGTGGAGCGAGACAGAGGCCAGCGGGACGCACGCGTCTGCGGCTCAAGCTAAAACCTCTACAAGCTAGGCGTCAACATGGGTGCATCCACGCCAATCTGTGCTATATCTGCCAAACACGAATAGGCATTGTACAAGTTCTCATATATCATTACAGAATAAGCACTACTGCTCTGCAGATACGTTTCACTTTCGTGTTATACCGATTCCTATGACGGAGGGATCAGCCATGTTTTTTTTTACAGCACGATAAATCCCTAACAAATAGCTAAGTTTTCTGTCTTTCTAAGAATCCCGAAGAATGTTTCCCACTAAAAAAAAGGATACTGGACACGAGAATTAAAGTAATGATATTTTTTCGTACCGCATTAGATGAACCGAACAAGAGGCACAGATTAAAAAAAAAAAGAAAAAAAATCCAGAAAAAGATTCACGGCACACGAATTAGCTCTCAAAAGCTCGCTATTTCTTTTCGATGTAATTAGACACTCTTAAGAACACGTGGCGTGGTGATCTAAGTTTTTACCGGCGGCGGAGACATTTCAACAAAAACGGCGATCATTTCACAGTAATACGTAAAGCTGTAACGTTAAAGCGAAGACAAAAACAAGGACATCAAACTGTAATGCTGTCCGACGTTTCCTTCCGGCGCGTGCTAATTGCAACAGCTCGGATATTTGTCGATACAGCGCGTTGTACAGGATTAGTGTCTAAATTTGGCTCACGCACCACTCTACGGAGACGGTGCCACATTAGCGTGATTTGAACATCGTATAATCGATCTCGTTGAAAAGTCAACCTTGAGCCAGTTGGGCACGTGTGAACTTTCTTGGACTATCTACAGCGTTAGCTTTTGCTTTTAAATGCGAAGCATTTCTTAGCGAACCTCTGCGACATTGAGCGTATCTATCTATCTATCTATCTATCTATCTATCTATCTATCTATCTATCTATCTATCTATCTATCTATCTATCTATCTATCTATCTATCTATCTATCTATCTATCTATCTATCTATCTATCTATCTATCTATCTATCTATCTATCTATCTATCTATCTATCTAGCCGCCTACGACTTTGTGCTCTCCTGGCCGTTTCGTTAATAGGATTTACACCAAAATTGGTATGGCGAAACATGACTTTATGACGAACATAAGAGGCAGGTCATAACATGAAAATATTGATATCCATGTCATGAACGACATGATTTACATGCCACCGTTTTGGTGCTCTTGCGGCCGTTTCGTTAGTTTGCTATATACCAAATTTGGTATGGCGTGACAAGAGTGTATGACGAACATAAGTGACAGGTCATAACGTGCAAATCATGGCACGCATGTCATGCACAACATGACTTGCGTGCCACGCTCATGGTGCACTGGCCTCCGTTTCGCTAGCCTGATATACACCAATATAGGTATCTGGCGACGTAACTGCGCGACGAACATAAATAACAAGAATTAACATAAAAATCATGACACGCATGTCATGTACATCATGACTTATGTGCCACGCTCATGATGCGCTGGCGGCCGTTTCGCTAGCTTGATATACACCAAAATTTGTATCACGTGACGTGACTGTGTCACGAGCCTAAATGACAGGAGTTAAGATGAAAATCATGATACGCATGTCATGTACAGGATGATTTACATTCCACGCTCATTGTGCGCTGACGGCCGTTTCGCTAGCTTGATATACACCAAAATGGGTATCGAGCAACGTGACTGTATGACGAACACAAATAACAGGAGTTAACATGACAATCATGAAGCGCATGTCATGTACAGCATGATTTACATGCCACGATCATGGTGCGCTCGCGGCCGTTTCGCTATCTTGATATATACCAAAATTGGTATCGCGCGACGTGACTGTGTGACGAACACAAATAAAAGGTGGTAACATGAAAATCATGACACGCATGTCATGCACAGTATGACTTACGCGCCATGCTCATGGTGCGCTCGCGGCCGTTTCGCTATCTTGATGTATACCAAAATTGGTATCGCGCGACGTGACTATGTGACGAACAGAAATAAAAGGTGGTAACATGAAAATCATAACACGTATGTCATATACAGCATGACTTACGTGTCAAGCTCATGGTGCGCTGGCGGCCGTTTCGCTAGCTTGATATAGACCAAAATTGATATTGCGCGACGTCTGTGTGGCGAACATAAATAACAGTTGGTAACACAAAAATCATGACATGCACGTCATGTAGGTGTGATTTAGACGCCACGCTCATGGCGCACTCGCGGCCATTTTGTTAACTGGATATATACCTAAATTGGTATGGCATGACAGGAGTGCCGAACATAAATAGCAGGTCACGCATCCTATATATGTAGCAGAATATATGTTTCATTGGCATGGCTTGTACCAGATTGTACACGCATGCATGACAATCTCGCGATATATGGCGAACTAGATGTCACGACATGAATGGCTTCATTAGCCTCAATAACAAACAAGACGATGTATGCAGCTCTTTGCTGGCTGCTTCGCATTACATCGATTCCCACACTGCGTGGGATCTGACGATTTTTTTTGCGTTATTATTGTACCGATGCTGTCGCTTCTTGATTAATAATAATTGTTGGGGTTTAATGCCCCAAAACCATGACATGATTATGAGAGACGCTGTAGTAGAGGGCTCGGGAGATTTCGACCAACTGGGCTGCTTTAACTTGTACCTCAATCTAAGTACACCGGCCTCAAGCACTTTCGCCTCCTCGAAAATTCGGCCGCCGCAACCGGGATTCAATCCCGTGACCTTCGGGTCGCTTCTTGATTGGGCGCGCTTTCGTGGACGTTTAATCGATATCCAAAGCCGAACAACCAGATGCCCAATACGTGTGGTTAACTCACAGACTGTGTCTCATTTTAGTTACAGCACTCGCGATTGGGTTACTGTTATGACGGTTGACCGGAGGATGAACTGTCTTCGTTGCTGAGCGCTGAATCTCGAATATCCCAGTTACTTCACCATCATTTTGTTTTATTTTCGCTGCCAGTGAAAGTTGCCAGCCTGCCTCTTATAGAAGGCCAGGCCACGTACCTTCAATGAGGCCAAAGAGATGAAAAGACAGGGACAAGGAAGACGATATGACGTGCGGCACTAAGAACTAATTAGGACAGCAAAAAAATCTCAACCCTGCAAGCCAGTAACTTCAGAGTTGGAGATTTTCCTTGCGCTTAGAGTAATCGAGGGGGCGTTGACACAGCTGGCACCTTGTTTTGCAATGAGATTGGCCTCGACTACTTCCCGTGTGTCCTTATCGATGTTCCTCAAAAAAGTGCAAATTCCGTAAAGATAAGTAGGCAATCGCAGTTGTTGTAATGGGCTGACACGTGCCCATCGCGGTAACAGTTACCCTGTGCTCCCTTGACCTGTCATTCAGGCACCTGCCTGTTTGTCCCGCATTGTTTCCGCCGTGGCGGCAACGTCCGCGGCGGCCACATCCGCTAAGCCAAATGGTGGCGAGGGCTAGCCATAACCATTCCTCATTTCCATGCAGCGATTTCTATATATGCGGTAGCCAATCACAAGAGCATCACCTGTAAACGTCATTTAATCCTTTCTGTTCTCTCATTCGTCCTATTAAGGCGAAAGCCTTAGCTGCCTCAGCTAAAAGTGACCGTGGGCGTCGGTGTCAACTCGAGTGATGCAAAAATAAAAAGCATCACCTTTCGATGTCGTCACTACATGATGTGATCATTACGTCACAGGTCGCCAAAATTATGACGTGAAAATGACTAATTCCGGTTCGAGAATAGGGACTGAAAAGGAAGGACAAAAGGAGGACAGACAAGGGCGTCGCTGTTCGTCACATATCGTGAAGTCAAATGATGACGTCATCACAGAACAGCGTCGCTTGGTGAAAGGTAGGCCGACCCCAGAGGCCCTGCAAAACCAAGTGAAGTGCAGAAAGCGTCCATCGCCTGCGGTCCCGGAGGCAGTTCAAAACTACGTTGGGTGTGGAGAGCATTCGGGGGAGGGTGGGTGGACGAATACAATCGACTAAGAAAATGGCTTTCGCCTCCGATTCATCTTAGGCAAATGAATAAGGAACCTTGTCACTTTTTTTGAAGGTCCCCGTCTCGATATTTCAGTGACATTTGTTGTCGGTGTTCCACGAACAGGTGATCATATATGTGAGAAGGAAATTTCGTTTCATACCCGCATACTTCTGGCAACCGCAAATTGGTTGCACATATTTACGCTACTGCGGCAACCCCAGGATTATCCGAAGAGGTGAGCACGGAGAAGTACGCGAGAGGCTTGTCCACCTGCACTGAGACCAGCACTCACTTCGAATCCGGAGTGGAGCAGGGGACGGTCCGGAAATTGATCTGGAAGTTAGGGGGAGGGGGGTAGCACTGGGAGTCAACACGGTCGACCTGCCACTGACGTCAGCGCCCTTTACCTCACGCTTTCATTCAGAAGGGAACTGCAGCCACTTATATCGCTTATGTCACCAAGGACGGCCGCTGCTGACGTATGCGGTATTGATATTGCGGCCACTGGCAAGGCCAACATCGACCTTATGTTTAGTGCTGCCATCAAGCTTCATGTAAGGACTCGACATAGAAGCAAGACTTTGATTTGGGCGAGTTTGCACATGCTTAGCTGGGGAAACACAGTGCAAAAGCACAGCGTATTTTCACGCTGCGTTTCTCCATCGAAATACAAGTCATTCAAGCGAAGCTAGTCATGTATTATAGATTTCGGTGGTGGCGACATCGAACGCGAAAAACTTGGCGCCGGAGAGCGTACACAGATGCGAGCCTCTAAGGTTCGCTGGTCACTTTCCTGTTTGTATGCGCCGTTTGCCAATAATCGATGCTCTCCCGATCGTGGGCTTGTCCGCGATCGGCCGTTCCTGATATGGAAATCTCATCTTTTATCGAGGTCGCTTGTCATTTCACGTTGCCACATTACACTGTTGCCTGGACGTAAGCGGGTAAACGTCGTTGTTGCCTGTAGCAAATGAAGTGTTGCTCTACTAAGCACGTTGATGAAGGTCTCATTCCGGGCATTCAGGAAGGAAACAGTTAGGAGGGAGCATTGCGCAATGCGAAAGAAAGAAAGGAATAAAGAGAGAAAGAAAGAAAGAAAGAAGGAAAGAAAGAAAAAAGAAAGAAAGAAAGTAAGAAAGAAAGGAAGGAAGAAAGAAAGAAAGAAAGAAAGAGAGAAAGAAAGAAAGAAAGAAAGAAATATTTGTTTTCTTCTACTGTATTGTTATTTTGGTTTTTACTGATGTCAGTACCATCCTGCTACGGCCCCTAACTTCGGGGCTAGCAGTATTGTTAAAGAAAATAAATAAAAGAAAGAAAATTTCGGCAGGTCCCACGCATTGTGGGAATCGGTTTTATGCGAAGCAGTCAGCGAGTAGCTGTCTGTGCTGCAGTTTTTTTGGCCTTGAGCCAAACGTTACGAGGTGGATCGATGTTTTTGTGTAAGTGGAGTAGTAGTGCGCGCGGCATGGGCTCAGTGGACACATCGACTACTCTGGCGCTTAAAGGGTAGCTCATGGTCTGACGTAACGTCAGCACTCACGATAGAGCACAAACTTTAGTTTTATAGAAACGAAGAGCCGGCAAGGTAAGGGAAGAGTTGCTGATACATGATGTGCCAAAATGATCGATATGCTCGCTCTCAATTATGGGTCGAGTGAGCTCATCCCTACTGCATCCTACTATAACGGTTTGATCAAACAGAGGTACTCACCCAGAGTTTCTGCAGTGAATCGCAAGAAAACCGTCCGGATGCATTTTATGCACCTTATATAAGTGCTCATTGGCAGGATGTAGTAAGGATGAGGTCACTCGACTAATAATAGACCGATCTCTCAGCGGGTTGCACTAAGCCACCGCTGCCGCAGTGCATGCCGGCACATGGAGTACTCGGTACGTTCAGCTGCGTTCAGCTGGTGCATCGGCGAGCTGCACTGACGAGTCTTAGGGGCCGTATTTGGATGAATCGCGATGGTTGGGCTCACGTGCTGCATGCTGGGATGCTGCAACAGAAGCCTGAAGCAAAAGGACTCGGATTTTATGCGTTTTCAAAGGATGTCAGGCTCCGACAGGAATGTGTGCGACAGTCAACTACCGCTCACTTTCAACGTGTTGTTCAACGTGTTTGTGAATTCCGTGGGCATCATCGTCATCATCAGCCTGTCTACGCCCACTGCAGGGCAAAGGCCTCTCCCATGTTCCGCCAATCAACCCGGTCCTGTGCTTTCTGCTGCCACGTTATACCTACAAACTTCTTAATCTCATCTAACCACCTAATTTTCTGTCTCCCCCTCACGCGTTTGCCATCTCTTGGAATCCAGTCAGTTACCCTTAATGACCACCGGTTATCCTGCCGACGTGCTACGTGCCCGGCCCATATCCATTTCTTCTTCTTGATTTCAACTATGATATCCTTAACCCCCGTTTGTTCCCTGATCCACTCTGCTCTCTTCCTGGCGTGGTAATTTAGCGGTGCCCTATTGAGTCATAACTAGCTTTCTGCACGACCGATGGGCCGATCAGCGACAGCAAAACTTCATGCAACGTGTGCTCGATCCCTTTGCCGGGGCGATCGCCGCGAGCGGCGGCTGATTGGATACAACGTGTTTTCCGGGCAAAGCAGAGATCGCTTAAGTACACAGCGATGCCTAAACCGACCTCTCACCAAAAGCGATGACGACTTTCAAGTGTAGTGCTTGAACGAGACCTGTGACACAAACCAAGCTTATAACTGCATACTGTGCGCGCACAGCTCGCGCCATGAAGTGCACGGTGAAAACTCGGCCTTGCCAGCGTCGCAGCCAACGACACCGCCAAGATTTCCCCATTCGTTTCAGCATGTGATATTATCACGAACGCAACGTAAAGCGACAACAGCGGTACCAAAGCTTAGCTTCTTAAATGAGCTTGGGCGGCTCTTAACGTACCGTACACTGCAGTTTCGAAGCGGTAGGCCTAGCGACGGATATCGGCGCCCAGCCATCCGCAGAGTCCGCCGCAGGTGGCCGGAGCGGACTGCTGCTCATCCGCCACATTGTGTGTGACGCCAAAACATCTACTGACTGGTCCATCTGTTGTGCAGTAGGGAATATTTTGCTGTCACAAGATTTCCGTGACGTTAAACGTTCGCAAACGGCATGCGGCCAATCGCCGTCCCGCGGACGCACTTCTAATCTGCTTCACGGCTACTCTTTCATATTCGTTCACGTTTAACGCGTCACTGCGATTGAAGTACTGCGTTGATAACACAGTGTACATGGAAAGTGTTGCTTCGACAAAAAAGAAGCGCGAAAAGTTTTTTTCGTCCCTTCAGTTCGTTTTTCCCCGTCTTCGTAGTCGCGAAGAGCTCTAGTTTCTCCCCGCATACTACTGTAACTTGTATCGCTCACGTGCTAGCGTTCACTAATTATATTTTTGCTCTCACGTCAACAGGAACGTGATTTCTCGTTTTTTTTTATTATTAATATGTATTCAGCGAAGCGACACAAGCGCATCTGTTATGAATTGTTTGAACCTCCCGCGGAAACGTCACGCTCATCGAAGGACCTTCGGTAACGACGAAGAAGGTAACGTGAGTGAAATAGAATACCCCCACTTAATTTTTATTTACACAGGTCTGGTCTGGTGACATCTCCTATGTGCTATTTTTGTCAGGAATCTGAAAATATTGATCATTTCTTGCTCACTTGCCGTCGATTCATTAGGCATAGAAAAAAGCATTTCGAAATGCTATCCAGAAACTTAAGAATTAATCTGAATTCTCAAAAGCTTGAGGGACGCTGAAGCTTCGCCTTTAAGAGTTGAACGCGATAGCGATATCCTGCCCCAGTGCGCACTTCGAACACTACGAGTGTTTAAGAGAATGCGCGCACTAAGGTGTGTGCCTTATGTAATGGGCAGCATGCTTTAAACCAGGAGCAATTATGTGCGAGAAACTTTTTCGAAGTTGCGATGCACCCACTACGTGGTTTGAGGGAATACGCGCAGTAATGTGTGTGCCGTTTGTAATGGGTGGCTGTCTTTTAACCACCAAGTCGTTATGATGTTGACATGGTGTGATGCTCGATGGCAATTAACGCTTGTACCACGCAGTATTACTGCGATATTACATCTCGTACTTTGACACCTGTATACAGGACGCGTATTTTTGGGAAGCATGAAAGTTACTTTCACTGCAGCTCCAAGCAGAGGCGTGGCTGTTGCCAGGTAATGAAGAAAAAAAAAAAAGAGGCGTGGCTGTGTGGTAGAACACCTGTTTGCCACGCTGACGGCCTGGGTTCGATTCTCAGTCGGACCTAACATTTTTATTATTTATTTTATTTGCAGCTTTTTCGATTTTTCGGTCACGGACAAGATGATGATTTTTCGCTCACAACCAACGGCACCGACACCGACGCCGACGGCGGGATTTCTGCGATACGAGCTCTTTAACGCTATCGCATTAATATATTGTTTTCCTTGGGGTGGCTTCTCTTGGATTCAGCAACAGGAACGTCTGCTCAGCCCTATGCGAATTTCTCGGTGAGACACGAATTTCTTGTTAACTTATCCCTGAACCAAATTTGGTACTCCAGAATTCCTTTCATTCGTTCGCTGTTTCTCACATTGTTGTATTATTCTGCTCCTTATTCCATATCGACAAGTCATTCTTAAATTTTCGTTTATTCTTTCGGCAATTGATTTATTCCTCATTCTTTAGCTAAAAAAATCCTTTTGAATATCTTATTAACCGCCGGTTTCATGGCCGACCCCCCGCAGTGGGTAAGAGCCAACGCAAGGAACAAGCAAGCGAGCAAGCTCTGAATCATGGATGCTGGGTTTTGCGTCTCTTTTCTCCTGCGCCTTTAGACACCGAAGCGCGGTTTCTCCACACCAATTTCGATGTGGAGAAACCGCGCGTGAGTCTGAGTCCAAGTGAGTACAGTTGAGGAAAGTATTGGTGAGTCTGAGTGAGCTCCAACTTTTATTGCCGAGCTATGGCCTTATCTAATTATCTGCAGCATTACTATCAGCCTTATTTCGACTTACGTTTTATACTCAAGTCTAATCACACGTGTGTCAACACGCCAGAGTTTATGCGCCTTCTCAATACTTATTGATTAGAGGCGTGAATTAGGGGGGGGGGAGTGCCATGACCTCCCCCCCCCCCCCGCAAACTCTTTCATGGGGAGTTCTTGATAAAAATATCTCCTGTGAGTCACGCATTTCATAAAAAAATGTTCTTACTGGATTGATATCACTGATATCTTGTACTTGAAGGTACAAGGCTAAAGAGACGTATCGTAGAGCACCGATTACGTGAGATATTTGCAGTAAAGAGCATTGACACCGTAATAAAAAAGCTAATTTTACGCTAACGGACTCATGAGTCGACTCACTCGGGCTCACTCAGATTCAGGTCAAGCCGTGAGTCTGAGTACATATTTCTTGAGTGAGTCTGAGTGAGCTCCAATTTTTTCGCCGACCTATGGTCGTCAGTTAAAGCGACGGAATGGATATCAAGAGATGGTAAACGTAGCCGATGATGCAGATGGTTGTGTATAGCTGATGAAATAAAAAAATTCATAACCACAAAATGGAGTTATGTCACACAGACAGGAAAAACTGGCGATTATTGAGAGATGCCTTTCCCCTGTAGTGGGCCTGAAGTAACTGTTTATGACGACGAGGAGGAAATAACAAACGAATAAATACATAGATAATAAGCGGCCGCTATGATGCTGCACTGACACAGGTAGGACAGATATTGCTTATTAGAAAAAGTACACATCAGGCGGTTAATTAGGCGAAAGCCTTAAATGCCTTATCAAACGCGAAAAGTGACCGGTGTCCCGCTTCGGCGTCAACGCGCATGATGCGAAAGATCATCATCACGTGATGACGCCACCATGATGTCACAGATCAACAAATTTTGTGACGTCATCACATGACATTGTAACTTGGTCAACGGTGGGCTGATCACAGAGGCAGTGCAAAATCAGATGAAGTGCCTCCGATCTTGGAGGCAATGCAAAACCATATTAGGTGCCTTCCAGTCGTCTTAGGTGAGTGCATAAGGAACCCTGTGAGCTTTTTTTTTAAACTCAGAGCGTGTACCAAGAAACACTGCCGTCGAAGGAACCCACCAGCAGAAGCTCTGTATCCAATTTTTTCGTTTCACATTTTCCCATCGCGCAACAAATATTCATCGCGATGATGAGTATATCATACGTAGCGTTCGTTAGCATAATCCTCCGGGATCGAACAAAGCTTGACTGTAGCTTGCTGAGTCAAAGAGTACATACGTAAGGTATAGTTCATCGATAAAAAATTGGCTAGCCAACACCGCAGCGACTATTAACTTTGCACCAACATGACACCTGGATAGGGTCTTTTTTCAAAGCAGTTTCAATACCCGGTGTGGCCCTGAGGTAGAATATCTGACTGCCGCGGAGAATGCCTGGGTTCGATTCCTGGTTGGATCCCGATGTTTATTCATTGCATTCGTCTGGATTTCTCACTTTCTAACAACGCCACGGACGCCGGATTCTCTGGAACACGGGCTCCTTAACGATCTCGCGCTTAAATGACCAATGTTTGTTCCGGCCGTTGCTAGGTAGATACACACTGTGAATAAACAGTGACGCATACACCGCATGTGGTATACGGGTAGTGTCACACGTGACTCGGGAAAAGGGTTTGACGACGTACGTGACAAGCCTGTCACGTTCATAGGTCGGCAATAAAAGGGGGAGCTTACTCAAACTCGCCTAAGAAATATATTTTGCGCATAGGGCTCAATCGGACTCACACTCACGAATATTTTCCTCAACCGGACTCAGACTCACTAAAAATTTCCTCAACCGGACACACTCCGACTCAAACTGACCAAAATATTACTCACTCAAATTCACGGGCCGATCCGGGTCTGAGTGAGTCGACTCATGAGTGAGCTTGCCGATCTACGGTCACGTTATTCATTTTATGACTTGACACTCGCCTTCTATATGGCCTCATGCCCTAGTATGCCAATTTTGGTATATACCAAAATAAATTGTCCTCCATGTCGCGCAAAGCACGGACAAACACAGGAACAACGTGTAGACAGAAAGAGCGCAAAGTATCAACTGGTTTTATGCGTTCTTTAACTCCTTCCCCTTTCAATGTGATGTTTGAACATGCTTACATAAGCTGATTCGAGAACGAATAAAACCAGTTGATAGTTTGCGCTCTTTCTATCTACATGGTTTTCCCTGTGCTTGTCCGTTCTTTGCAAAACAAGTCCTACAATAACACATGCCCCAACACGCCCAGCAAGAAGTTTTTCTAAGGTACCAAGTTAAACAGGCGACCAAGAGAGCACCCAGACGTAGGCGGCTAGACAGATAGATAGAAGCGCTAGATAGATAAACAGAAACGGCTAGATAAATAAATGGAAAGTGCCTTTTGTTCGCGAAGAAATGCTGCGCATTTAATAAAGAAAAGCAGTACGTCAGAAAAGCACACCCAAGCTTTGCTTGCCCTCATTTTCTCGATAGGGCGAGAGCTTCTAAATTTTTAGATGCGAAAGCATCTTATGCTCGGGGCAGTGTCCGTTCTGCGGCGTCCGCCCCCATACTGCGCATGCGCCAACTCTCCCCCCTCTCCTCGCATGAGCGCGAGGAGGTGGCGTGAGCGCTGCCTCCGCTTCGTTTCTCTCTCTCCACCACAGCTGTGCGCTCGTACATAATGCGGCGTTCGCTCGCTCCCCGTTGCACTCTCCTTCGCAACGGCGCCATGGACGCTCGCGAAGCTGAACTAAACGGCAACGCCGGAAAGCGTTGCACTCTCCTTCGCAACGGCGCTTTGGACGCTCGCGAAGCTGAACGTAAACGGCAACGCCGGCAAGCGAATTTCGAAGCTGCGAAAGCGCGCTTTCCCTGTGCTTCCGTCATTTTCTCTCTGTGCAACGGTGTGCGAAACGCTATGAACAACCTCAACGTCGGCGCTAATTGCAGCGGCAGCGCCACCACCGCGGAGCAGAGGAAGGCTCGGGAAGCCGAACGTAAACGTCAACGTCGGCAAGCGGTAATTCAAACGCTTCGACAACCGCCGTCTCATAAGTCACATAAGAGAAACGAAAACTCAATGCGCACCCCCCACGACGCTTTCGCATCCCACCTTGGTTGCCCGTAGGGGGAGATGATATGTAATTTTTTTATTGGAAGTTTTAAGGTGAACAAGTATCAAAGAAACCATGAAATAGAGGAATATACTGTGGATATTCAATCGAATTAGAAAGCGAGTGCAAAATAACAGCCATACGGCCTGCTTCTCAGCGGAGACATTTAAACGAAGGTTTCAACAGAACAAGAAAAAAAAAATGATTGAAGGGAAACACGCTCACACAAAATTGGGGACAAACGAAGTCTGAAAATAACTCCGCGGCGGAAGGCAAGAACATCGCCAATTCTTTCCATGCAATCTAAGCCATATTGCTGGGGAGCGCGGTCGCAATCGGATTTGACACAGATCGCGCGAAACTGTCTAGCGCGCAGAATATAAAAGAAGGGACCGACGCCTGCAGTAAAAAAAAAAAAAAAAATCTGACATTACTCGCTTCTTATTCCTCGGTATCGCGGAGTAAGCCCTCAGAATTGGTCTTCTCCGCATGGCACAACCCGGAATGAACGCGTGTTTTCGCAACATTCCCACTCCCAAAGACCAGCTATTGCGTGTTCTCTCTTCTCTTCTTTTCTCGGAGGCAGGGTGGGGGGGGGGGACGAAATTTTCGACGCACAAACGGCGTCGTTGGTCATCCAAGCCTGCCTGACTGCGAAATATAAACAGACCCCTCCGCTGTACGACGATACGAAGACCATGCGCGTCAATTTTTGTTCTCTTTTCCTTTCTCCCAGCCCTCCTTACGCTCCGTCTCCTTTGTGTGCCAGCCCACGCAGCCGGCGCAGTTCCTACGGCGCGCGCCACTCCAGTCCGTCCCGTTTCTAAAAATAGCCGCGCCGCGGCCGGCAGCGGCGGCACTACCATAGCGGCACCCTGCGACGTTCGATCGCTCTCAGCGCCGCCCGGCGGTAAGCTTCGATTGGTCGCCGCGGCGCGGCGTGACGTCACGGGCGAAGGAAACAGAGAGAGGAGGCGAGATGTGGAGAAAGAGAGATCGCGTCGCAGCGGGTCGTTGGGGAAGGCTAGGGAAAAGGAAAGGGAAAAGTGATCGCATTGGGGGAAAAGCCACCACGAGGGGGGGGGGGGAGATTGGCTCTCGCTGTGGAAAATGAGGAAGGGGAATTGCACCTCCCGAAGTTGCAGTGGGGAAAAAAGGAAGGAAAGACGCGCTCGCGCGTTGCCAAAGGAAAAGGGGAAAGAAGAAAAGGTGCGTCGGGAAACTTTGCGGAAGGAGGGAACGGACGGAATGCGACGGCGCCCTCTCCTCTTCCCAAGCGAGCGTACGCCGGGGCCCGTTCATGCCGAGGATCCCGGCACGGCTCGTTTCCCGAGATGCACCGCGCGCGTGACATTTCGGGCAGGCGGTATTTAAGTTCCGGCGGCGCCGGGGCCACTTGAAGAGCGTCGCCGGTTGCCCGTTGGATCGCCTGATCTCCCTTGGTCCGTTGCTTCGGTGCCCGAAGCTGTCTCGCTCGGAAGTTTAGAATCTGACCGGTGCGTGTTTTTACGGTTTACTGTGCGGACGCTTCGGTGGCACGTCTGAACTTTGTTGGCCTCCCACTCTGCGATTTCAGTGAAGAGCTTATTCACGGTGAGTGTGAACTACTTCCTTTAACAAGAATTTTTTTCTATGAGGAAACAAACGTAAAGCTTAGGGATAAACGAACCTTTGCCTGCTTGTAGAAATTGGCTGACGAGTTTTTTGTGATTTAATTGTTCATCGAATGAAATACATTACTTCCAATTTACGGCTATATTCATCGGGTCTGGATATAGTTTACATGCTTCAATCTAAACTCTAGAACTACGCTGAACCTTTCGAATTCTTGATGATGATCACTTCAAAAAAAGGACCGATATATTTTTCCGGGCTTTGCTCGGAATTCTGTGCTATTTCACGCGTTACATTGTGTCTTGATTTCTTAAAGTCGGTCATCCCCCGCAAACATGTTTGAATGAGTGACCGACCCTAACGGAACTGCGGGATGCGCAACAGGTGTTCTGCGGCATACGCAAACGCTCGCTGTTAATAACTCATCGGAAAGTTTCATTACAAGTAGCCTATTATTTAGAGCCGGAGCGTTGTGTTGAGCGCATGGTTTTTATACTAAACCACAAATTTCCCTGGACAATATAGTGAGAGCTTTTTTTTTGTACAGCGGCTTTAGTATGGTCAGAGCTATACTATTTTGCTTCGTGCAAGTAAAATGTCTTTAGTGTTTGCCAATTACAATATGCAAAAAATACGACAGGAAAATTTCTCAATATTCCTTGCACGAGCACAAAGATTAAGTGATAGACAAAAAAGAATAACAACGACTCCCCGCTAATATTTAATGAAATAAAACTTTTCATATAGTTATTACAAATACAGCCGTCTTGTAAGCAGTCAGCATTTTTGAAAACGAGGTCGTTATGAAATGTGTCTACAGAAAAATGCGCCGACAGAATACTTCACCCATTTTCAATCTATCGCTAGGGTTAAACATCGCAATTTATTCATTTTTTTTTGCCGCGTCTTTAGCATTCTAAAAAATAAACAAGTTCTAAGCTGAGCTGTCTTTTGCATATTCGATGGGAGCAGGCCTTCAAACGCGATTCAGCGGTGAATGCCGTTTGAACGCGCGAAGAGAACCTGTACAGCGCGCGAAAATTGATTATTACGAAATTTCGGCTCCAGTAAACGGGTTGCTTGATCCGCATGCGTTGACCTTTCGCGCTCGCCGGGACCTCAAAGACCGCATATAGTCTTCTGCATGTGGGGCTTGGTTCAGTGGCGACTGTGATGGTGTAACGAACGCAGGGTATGAGAGAAATTGAATCCAAAGCCAATCGATGCATGCAATAACGTGATACTTGGATGTATTGCAGAGACGTTAGTACTGACTTGATGTCTACTCGCATTGTTGTTGAGTGCAAGTTTATGCAATCGAAGAAGTGCTCTGGGAGGAATAGTATTGAAAACAGAAAAAAAAACACAAAAAGAACTTTGCAGCATTTCTTTGTTTTGTTTCCTTTGATGACGGCATTGGGTGGGCACTTGCGACTGATTTAAAATGACCTAACAAGAGACTCACATTCACTCTAACGCAGTTCAACAATATATTTCTTGTTGCTCAGCGATACTTCAGCATAGATGTCAATTCAGCGAAGGTGATGCAATTGAGAAACTCACACATTTAGCCTAGGCACTTTCGTTCACGATATAAATAAGATAATATTCTGGGCAATCACTAACACGATTACTGGCACCCGTTGTCAGTGCGGTGAACGTGTTTTCACATCCATAATATTTGCGCTTTCAACGGGCTTCAGCAGTTTTTGCAAAGATGACATGTACTTCAGCCGTTTACTTGCGTGCTTAAGTGTTCTTCACCTCAGTAAGCGTAGGCCAGCGGCAAAGCACGCTTTACAGGCAATCAGTCACGAAATTCTGCGACATTGAAATAGGTTTTAATTCTGGACTGCATACTACCAGCTTTTCGGAACATGTTCTTACCGGCAACTTTATTGACGCTATGCCACCAAGGTTGTCGCTTTAACAATGGACGGGAGCGCTAGAGCTCAGAATCGCATGGGTGTCACGCAACGTGTCACTTCAGGAAAATTCATCGTGGGGATCGTTTCGCGCCGCAGAGTGTCCTGGAAGCTGTCGGCATGCTTTAAAAAGAGAGAAGAGCGCCGTCGGTGGTTCCCAACGTGCCCCAGGAATCCCTGTTATCCGGGCATGGCCGTTTCCCTGGCAACGCTTCGCGCTCGCGGTCCAATCGGCTTCGGGGACGTGAACTTTGCGGCGGCAAGCAACGTGCAGCTGCCTTTCTTTTTTTTTGTTGCTATTGTTCGCAGCTCGTTTGTACTTAGCGCTGTTTCTGTTTTTTTTTGCAAGAGCAGACAGCGTCTGGGTTCACCGCCTTGTCTGAAACAATGTGTCGCTTCGGGAGAGATACTTGTTGAACATAGCTGAAAAACGCTGCCGAGTAGATTCCTGTTTCTTCTCGTTCGTTGCGCTTTGCCTTTGCTTTACGCGTGGCTAGCGACACGCTACGAACAACAGACTCGTCTCGTGTTATGATTTGAAATACAATGCCAGGAAAGGGAAGTGTTTTTATTTTATGTCCTATCCTCAGGTCCTCCACCAACCTAAATGGAGAGCCTTCGGCTCATCACCTTAATCATTTTCCTCAGGAAGTTTCAATAAAAGTTTTTGTAACTGTCACTGCGGAAATGGCCCCCATGTTTTGATTTTTCTTATAATTTTATAATTTTATTCTTCGTTAACCCGCATGACAGCTCGCGCAGATAAGAAAAGCAAACAGCAGTCTTTAGTTTTCCGGAGTAGTTACTACGACTGATTAGTTCGTAGAAGGAAATACCAGTCAACCGACTTTCAGAAGTGCAACGGAAGCAATGAATATCTACATTTTGCTTAGTACGTTAACGCACACTTTAAGAAGTTAGTCACGTGACAAGCACAATGCATTATAAGTGCTCACAGTATGCTGGAAGACCTGTCGTAAACAAGCTAAAAAAGGTAACAAGAGAAATGCCAGTTTTTTATGTTCTACCGATGGCGGACAAAGTACTATATTCTGTAGAACTTGGTCTGAGAGATTTCAGAGAAACAGTGTAATGTATGTAATATGATGAACTAATTTCTATATAACACACAGAAGAGCACGTGCGTATGCTATCACAACCCTCGACAGGCGTTCAGTCCTCCGCAGCTTGAGCACCCATATAATGGTATTACGTCTGAATGCAGCGCCTCGAAACCATTAAACCTTCCCGTAAAGGCCATTAAAGCAATGGGCAGTGATATCTCGCATACCACGGCAAATAGGGATTCGCATAATTCAGATTTATGTTATAGCGCCGTAAACAACTATTATGAATGCACTCACGCCTATGCGGCGTGAAATAGTGCACTGTGCGTTCAACAACGTACGTTTCTTGATTTACCAAATTTCATTTACCGTGTTTTCTCTGGTAATGGCTATTTATACGCAACAATAACGCAATACGCAGTTGCAGTCCCCCAGATGGCAACCATATTTAAACTCGAAATTTTCATGAATGCAAGATCGGGCTTCTGCGATGCTACTACAGGATCTGAAAATAGAGCTAGGGAGATGATCAGTTTCAAAGCTTTTTTTCTCACACATCTAATGATCTGTGGATATTCAGCTGCAGCAGTTCGTTTATTACATAGCAGTGTCGAAACACACTGTCCCGCAAACAAGAACAACTTGAACAGCTCTAGGCAGCAGAGTGAACTCTAGTGCTGGTGTGTCGTACAGGCTGAAAAAGTACTACAGAGCACTTGCGCCTCGAATGGATCTGCAACTGTTCGAAGAAAAAAACAAAAACAACAAAGAAAAAAAAGGACCGTCAATTGCGGAGCGCAGCATGACAAATTCATGCGCGTTTGCCACTCGTTTATTTCTATCTTTTTCGCATGTTGCACTCGCAATATTTGAGCTACAGACACCCCTGTAACAAAGTTATCTTTAAAAAGTGTCTTCGCGAAATTTATGTATGACCAAGTGACAACGGTAAAGTTTCTTAAGCCTCGTGTACAATGTTGAAGTTTTCAAATCACATCACACTGTTGCCACTTACAAATCGCTGTGCAAGTGCGACCCATCACGGTGGCCTAGTGGTTATGGTGCTCGGCTGCTGACCCGAAAGTCACGGAATCGAATGCCTGTCGCGGCATTCGATTCCGTGCTAGATGCCCATGTGCTTAAATTTAGGCGCACGATAAAGAAACCCAGGTGGTCGAAATTTCCGGAGCCCTCCACTACGGCGTCCCTCATAATCATATCGTGGTTTTGGGACGTAAAACCTCAACAATTATACTGTTAATGTGCAAGTACGGCGTGTACACATACGCACGGGCTGTTGCACGTAAACTAGTGCATCCACATTGATACTGTCAGCTTGTAGTTCTGAAGAGAAGCCACAAGGACTGGAAACTTTGTTTGTGTCTACATTGTCACTGACTGCCATCTCTCCTCTCTCCCGCAGCGACGGGTCTGCGTCGTAGAGCCGCCATGTTGTCATTCAACGACGCCATCTTGTCCCTAGTCGGCTGCACCCTGTGCGCCCTCGCCGTGACCGTCTCGTCGTATCCTTCGAGTCCCGTCTACGGTCGTCTCCAGAGGAACGCGGCCTCCTACGCGGAGGGCCGGTACGCTCACTCGGACCCCAACTACTACGCGCTGCTGCGAAGCGACGTTCCCCTGGGTGCCCCGGCGTCCTCACCCGACTGGGGTCAGTTCTTGCCGGCTCCGTGGACTGGAGGAGTGGACGCCTACGCCGCGCCGTCCGTGGTCGTGCCTCCGGTCGTCCCGCAGTACGACGATTACGCGGATGAGTACGACTCCAGCGCCACGGGCATTCAGTTTCCGGCCGGGGCGTCACCGAACTTGGGCGGCTACGACTGGTACGAGGCTCAGGCACAAGCCGAACAACAGCAGCAACAGGAGGCGCAGTTGGAACAGCAGGAGATGCAGGAAGCGGCCGTCTTCAAGGACCTCCTTGCCAACTACCTGAGCAAGAAGTCGAGCGACTCCGCGGCACCCGCGAGGGACTCCGAGAAGAGGTCCGAGACGGCGAAGAAGTACACGGTGGCGTCCGTCGGCGCCCGGGCGAAGAGCACCACAGCTAAGCCTAACGTGGCGGTCCTGACCGCGCCCCGCGACAAGGGTGCCGCCGCTGCGGCTGTTGCGCGCGCGCCGTCTCTGTCGGTGACGTCATCTCCGGTGCCGCCGCCAACGGGCTCGTCATCGTCGGTGGTGGCCACCTCGGGGGCACATACGGTTCCGGTCAGCCAGGAGGGCGGGCAGAAAGAGTACGCCATGTTCCGGCCTGTGGGCACAGCCGAAAGCAGACGGCCAACGTTCTGGCGCGGGGGAGCCAAGCAAGCGAAAGAGGAAGCGGCTGCGACGGTAAGTCTGCTTTGCTTGTCATGAACTTGGTCACTATCATCATCATCATCTTGGTGTGCACTACGGGCCACAGGACCCCTGCTACCGTGTGCAGTTGCTTTCTTGAATGTGAGCAACACTTTTCTGTTTAAGAAACGCACGAATGGCACATTTGACGGCCATGATTCCGAGAAATACTATATACAGCATATGAGAACGTCTAGTAAGTACCTATATGTAAATAAATGACTTGTAGAAGGTATAAAAAGGCAGTTATGAATGCAACTATAGTTTGTGAGCTCTGCCACACATCAGCCGAAAAGGCTCCGTGGCGGCATATATTTGGACGCCATTCTTCGCAAAACAAAAGCGGCCTCTCTCGCTCTCTTTCACTTTCTATAGATTCATGAACATTAGGGGCACTACGTTTTAACCAACGAAATACTCTGTCATTTACTCATTTCATGCCATGTAAAAAGAACAAGGCTTTTCCGAGGGACATAACTGGAAGCCCATGTTCCACCGCAATTAAGTCAGTGTTACACTTCGCAGCTCTCATTTGAGGCGTTTTTTCTTGTCTTAATTAAAATTTCCTGCCGAATCTCGCGTTTTTTAATTTGTTTCAGCAGTCTTTGCATTGATCATACTTTAGCCGTCGAATTGCGCGCTGAAGTGCGCTTCACCTCAGTAAGTTTATGCAAGTGACAGTGTACCGTGTACCTTTACAGGCAATTAGTCACTAAACATTGCGGAAAGTTTTTTTGAGAGTACTCCAAAGCAATCTTACAGAGCGTTTGACAGTTCCGTTATTTAACTGAATATTTACGGCATAATAATTAGAGTTTTATGTCGTGTAATTTCTTTTTTGAAAAAAGGACACAATTTAAAGGCCTATGTGGCACTGCACTTCAACCAGTTTTACTCTTCTCAGCTGTAATTTGTGAAGTTATTAACGACCTCATTAACCTTTTTTTGCAAAAGCTCGCGTTCTCACGGTGTTTCAGCGGTTTTTTCAGCGATCAAATGTACTTCAGCTGCCGACTTGCGTGCCTAAGGTTTCTTCGCCTCAGTAAGCTTATGCTAGTGGCGAAGTGCTCCTTACAGGCAGTTAGTCGCTAAATGTTGCGAAAAGTTTGTCCTTATGAAGGATTGTTTACGACATATTTTATTGCCTTGCGGTGTGGGGGTATATTAGCGTGTTATTATACAATAATGGCTTATATCTTCCACGCAGACAAGCTACACCCTGAAGGCCTTTGCAAAAGCACGGAAATGTGTTAAGACCAAGCGAAAAGTCCACGCCTTGAGACGCGCTATTTCAAAAAAAAAAAAAAAAAAACACCGTTCCACTTGCGAATCGTGAGCCTCGAGGGAATCATGCAAACTGGCAAAAGCGAAGGGTGAAAGAGGCAGGCACCGTTGGACGGTATATTTTGCGTTAATTTCATAAAGCCAGAGAAACCATGTCGCTGTAATAACGTCACATAAAGAGTGGTCACGTAGCGCTCTTCCGTCAAGTACCTACGGTCGAATGAAGACATTTGTACATACCCATGCGTTGTACATATTTTGATTAATGTAACGACTAGGGAGTGAAAGGTTTTGTACATATTCAGCTGTCGTAAAAGAAATCTGGGACCTGAGTGCTTGCCCAAAAGCTTCAGGTGGGGCTAGTCACTACGACGTCGTTGAGTCTTCTGCGCTGCTTCCCGCAGAAAAAAAAAAGATTAAGAAAAGTGAGCACAAGTTATTTACACTTGTTTTAATGCAGCGAAGAGCGCCGCAAACCTGTGAAACCTGTCAATTGGAAGGTAAAAAAATGATACATATTCAAGTTCTACAAGTAGCGACTTTTGTGGTGGACGTTGGAGATTCTTAGACAGTCTAAATATATCGCGGCAGCTTGGTGGCGGTCAAAAAGGACTATGCTGCGTGTTCAATCAGTTCGCTGCAAAATGCTTACAACATAACATACTAGAAACAAAACATAACGGCCACAATACCTTTCATTGCTCTCAGTTCACTATCACACCTCCTTCGAGTTTACTTTTTATGCTTGCAAACTGATGAGTCACTAACTAGAATGCCTATGAGGCGCGAAATTGGAGGAGGACTAGTATAAGACGCGAACAAGTGCGGGTCTAATCTTAGTTCTTGTCTCCTAACACTTTCTAAGGTCTTCTAGTCTCTGCGTTTCAAATGCCTTCAAGTTGCCCGGCAGCAGATGTCATCACGCAGTACATTTAATCTAAACTTCAAGAGTGTAGAGAAAAAGTAGCGACTGTCCCTTTAATCAGGAAAGAAACGGGTGAAGAAGAAGCTCTGCTGCCTAGACCTACTCCCACCTCTCGGCCGACCCTAAAAGTGCTTCACGGCTTACTTTACAATAGATCTAAGGGCTAAAAAAAGACCGACGAGGCTGTTTCGAAACTGGTGGCGTAATGTGAGTGTCGAAACAGAGGACATCTTTAGCGTGTAGCCCCGTGAAATACTCGTCTCTAAAGTTTCCTTGTATCCACACCGTGGCAGACGAAGCTGCCGACAGCGCTGGAGAAATGCGTAGGCGCTGGAAGGTCCGAGCGCGTGGGCAGGCTGGCGAAAGAAATACGATGGTTAAGACTGGGCCTAGTAAAAAAAGGAAAGAAAAACGATAGCATCGACCCTTTCCACCCCACCCCGTAGGAAGAACGGGAAGGGGCCGTCTACGATTTAAGGGATGGAGAGGGCAGGAAGGAGAAAAAGGGATTTTCAGAGGAAGGGATGAGTGCAGGCGGCAGCCGCTGCGGGCGTGACGTCAGCAACGCCGACTTAGTGCGTCATAGCCGTGCGTCACCGCGAGCGCGGGCCAATAGGGAGGCGTCTCCATTCATGGTTTCTGCGAGACTCTCTCCGCTCTCTCTCCGATCCTTCCCGTTGTCCCTGAAAGCGAATACGAGCTGTTCCCTGCAAGGTCGTACGCCCGCTGCCGTTCAATGGACGTCAGTCTGACCACCCTCCTCCCCTCACCACGCCTGTCAAGAATACCGGGATAAAAGGGAGCGTCGCATGATTGAAGGAAGCTGGAAGGAGGGGAGTTTGAGGGAAGAACAACACTGGGAGTATTGTTTTGGGGAAACGGAGTTTTCTAAAATAGGGGCCCCGCTGTAGCGTTCGCACACGCATAGTTTCCCTTTTTTTGCGTAGCAGTGCCGGGCTTAACATGGGATCGTTTCAGTTTCGTGTTGTTTTCTCACCCCGTCGGGGCTTGTTGGAGTGGTGTTGTCCCGGAGGTTCGGAAGCGGGAAACAAAAGGCGAAATGGTTTGCCAGAACGAGCTCGCCACCCTTTCCCGTTCCGCAAAACCTCCTTTACCAGACTCTGCTCCTCGCTCTCCGGTATATCGACGTGCCGATGCTATTTCGGGAACGCGCCGGCGTTGCGTATTGCCAGCCTTGGAGGAAGGCCAGGCAGGCCCCAGCGATGCGGCAAGTAAACGTCGCTGTGATGTCTCGATCGGGAACTGAGTACATGGCCATCGCACCCCTCCCTCCCTTTTACCTCTAACGTCTTTCTTTCTTTCTTTCTTTCTTTCTTTCTTTCTTTCTTTCTTTCTTTCTTTCTTTCTTTCTTTCTTTCTTTCTTTCTTTCTTTCTTTCTTTCTTTCTTTCTTTCTTTCTTTCTTTCTTTCTTTCTTTCTTTCTTTAAGAACCGTTGCCAAATGAATCCAACAGACAGGGAAAGCATAGAGGACATTAACTGTGGTCTGTAACTGTAGTCTAGTAATTATGATGTCAAAATTACAACAACCCAATGAAATACATTACGTCACAATTACAACAGTACCGTTAAAGATATTACGTCATAATTACTACACTCCCGTTAAATATGACAGTCAGTGCCTCCTATGCTTTCCTTGGCCATATTGTCTGGTGGTGTAGTGCGAGGGTATTGGGTTTCCTCTGTTTTGTTCTTCCTGCCCATTCCTTTCTTCACCTTCCCCCTCCCCCGTGTAGGGTAGCAAACCGGGTGCAACCTGGTTAATCTCCCTGCTTTTCCTTTGCCTTTCCCTCTCTACTCTCTGTTGTATTCATTTGGCTGTGCCTACCAAAGAAACGAGCCCTTCTTCCTCATCTTAAATATCTTTTCTTAAGTACCATTACCATTACGAAGTACCAAGCCGAAAAAATTTCCCCTTTGAAGTACCATTACGTGCTTGCTGTATGGAGAGGAGAAGGGAGGAGGGGTGCAGCCCAGCAACATCACTCCATCACCGCGCCCTTTCCCATTCCCTCGTGTTCACCGGGACGCTTAAAGGAACATCGCTACGACTGAAAGCTTTTCGCTTCTATTCTCGTCCTCGCGACTTGCTAAGCGACGTCCATTTTGTTTTCGCTATCGTTCGTTTCCTCTTCTCGAATATCTTCGATTCCCACGAAGACGAAGGCCACGCTGCTGTCGCGTATAGATGACGACGACGACGACAATGACGTCCAAAAGGGCACACGCTTTCGAAACGCCGCCTCGCACTTTAAATAGCCTTCTATTGTTCGCTCGCGCGTGCGCGGGAAATCTCTCGCTCGCCGAACGTTCGGAGACGACGAATCGACGTTCGAGCCAGGCAAAAGAATGAGTTGTTCTTTTTTTTTAGTCGCAGTCACGCCTTCGCTGGTTCCTTTTATTCCCTTTATTTTTATGTGATCGCAGGCGTGCAGACTTTTGGCTATTCTTTTGGCTTATCTTTTGGCTATTCTCTGCGAGCGAAAGCTTGTCTCCCGTTGAAGCGAGGGTATAAGCGTGGAATGGCGGCGGCTTCTAAAGATAGCCCAGAGCTCCGAGTCGAAGTGAGCTCGCCATTGTAGAACCAAAAGAAAGGAAACCGTCTCGCCTTTTTTTTTCGTCTGTTGACCGGAGATAGGCCTATTTCCCGTCGTCTGCTTGCTCCGGTCCTTGGATATTCAACGCGCTGCGCCGGCTGTCCGTGGCACCGCTACAAACTTGCGTACAGGGCAGAGAAAGGCGGAAGGACAGAAAGAATGACATAGACGAGTGCCTTCGTCCTTGTCTGCGCTGTACGCAAGTTTGCAATGGAATACCAAATAGCCCATACACGAGCCCTGCTACAGTGCGTTGGAAACGGGGAGACTAAAGATAGCTACGCAGGAGCGTACGTGGTATGCTCGGCACAACGAGACGGAACATTGTCAATGACGAGAAAGAGGAACGTGTCGCGGTGTCGTTGCTGACTCCTCGAGTGCGTCTGCGCGCGCTGCACTCTGATCTCTGTTTTCGGAAGACGAATCAGAGGTCAAGACACGAGGGTTAGCTAAAAATATCCCCGGCCCCCCCTCCCCCCCGACTTTCGTATGAGGTACTTCTTTCCGTAACTAATTGATCGCGTGCGTCGAGATTACATTTGCAGTGAAAATGAAGTTGTCGCCTCATTGCAACATGCACTGTAGTGAAAAGTATGTTTTCTGTTTTGTTTTGCTAGCTGCGCGCCATTTCATGAACAGAAACAAACAGAAAAAATATTTCAGCAGCTATTTCGAAGCTTTGGCTTTCGGGATTTCAATACTAAAACAAGAAAAAGAAAGAATGAAAGACGTGTCCTTTTTTCTGCACTGTGCTATTTGTGTGTCAAAACAAAGTGGTGCAGCTCGGCTGCATATAGAAGATTCGATGTCCCTACACGTATTCGTGGAATAGGAGTCAACGTACGCGTACACCTGTTCTTTTCCACTCCATTAGATCGTGACTCCGATATGTAATATGGTTACACGCACGAAACCAACAAGAAAAAAAATTCCCGAGCCCGGCTTGTTTCTGAATAGCACCTGAATGGTATTATACCTAGCAACAGTGCTAGGCCTAATGGCGGCGCCGTTTATACCTCGTAGTCGTACAATATGCATTCCTCCTATATATGTGTACACACGATTGCATTTCCCGTGCGAGGCATGATTTACGACATCGCCCCTTCTATTCCCGAGAAAGGGAGGAAACAGTTTTTGGCAGTCAATTTCGCAACACGAGGTCTCGCCGGCGTCGCTAAGCCTAACCTGGGGCAGCCATGTTTCCCTCCCGTCTATTCGGGCCCATCAATATTGCACACGTGCGGGATCCTAGAACGATGCACTTCCAGCCGCTCGTTTTGCCAAATGGGGAGCTGCCGTGACGGCGCTATTTTGCGTGGCGCCATGGCGTGCCACACGCGACGACAGTCCTTGAGTTAGAGGCGGCGCCCTCCGCTTTGCCTCACCTGAATGCGGTCCGTTAGTACATCGGTACCGGTCTGAGATTAGCGTCTACTTGCGCCGCAATAAAGGAAACGCCAGGGGAGAGCGATTGGTCGGGCGTCGCCGCTACACACGCGTTCATAACAAGGGGAATACGAGGGATTTGTCCTTCTTTGTGAGCTTCGGTACTACGCTTTTTGTTCGGCAATGAGACTCTGAATTGAGGTGCTCTGGTAAAAACACAAAAGCCCTTGTAGCGGATTCGTGTTCAGGAAAACAAAATGATAGCTAGAGCAGTCAGACAGAAGTGCTGGATTCAAGGCTTTGAATACCGTTGTAGCCGTCGAAGTGCCGTTTGATTGCGGTGGCATGCTGTCGGTGATGATGAGGTTGAGGCACGTGGCAGTGTGGTTGAAACAAATGTAGATGCCCTCCTTTATTCCTGACAACACTTGTTTTTTGGAAGTGTCTTGTTTAAAAGTGCGTGCAATGCCGACCCTATTTTGCATAAATAATCCCGAACGACCGAATTCTAGAAGGGAAAAAAGAGGTTTCAATACAGCAGTCTCACTGTATGCTGATTTTGTTTTAAGGGTTTCTCTAAAGCCCATGTGTTGAATATTTAACGCAATTTGAGGACCGTCCACCGCTTACTTGTGCACACGTGGGCCTGAGTTAGACGTATTTTTTTCTGACATCTTTTTTTCACTCACTCACTCACTCACTCACTCACTCACTCACTCACTCACTCACTCACTCACTCACTCACTCACTCACTCACTCACTCACTCACTCACTCACTCACTCACTCACTCACTCACTCACTCACTCACTCACTCACTCACTCACTCACTCATCACTCACTCACTCACTCACTCACTCACTCACTCACTCACTCACTCACTCACTCACTCACTCACTCACTCACTCACTCACTCACTCACTCACTCTACGTCACTGAGGTTTCCAGACAATGCGCGTGATGACACCAATCGAGACACAAAAAGGATATTAGCATATGTTGCCTGCAGCAATCCTCCTCTTCAAAAGTTGAGAATGTGCACATGAATTTACGCGAGTTGTGCCCGAAGTGCACCTGAATGTATGCAAATTAGTACTCAAAATTTTTATTAAATGTATTTAGAGAGAGGTTCTGCATACACAGCATATTGCGCGCTTTGCTAGAGTTAGCCCCCCCCCCCAAAAAAAAACAAATAATTAAAAACATTTGCGCTTCTGTTTCTTCTTACTCTGCCGCAGCACGCCAAGGTGACAAGGTCCAGATTCGGCCGCTTTGCTGACGACAGCCTGACCGAGGAACTCGACCAACTGAAGTCGCAGTAGTCGAAACGCGAGCGCCACCACTTCCCGAGTGCCCGCAAGCGACGCGATGCCGGCCTTTCCAAAACTGAGGCAGCCCACTGAATATCCCGTCATAGCAGGCAACAACCTATGGCAAGAGAAGACCAACAGCTACATCGATGTGGTCTATTTCACCATCAAGCCATGCCATGTATGTTGTATCTAATATCGCGTGCCAAGTGAGCTGCAGTTGGCGATGATGAGCCTTTCTCATTTTGTATAACTCAAAAGGACGTTCACATAGGGCAGCAAATTAGTTTGTGCGCCCGCCTCGCTACCTTGAGCGTGACATGCGCCTTGTGTCTTGTATAAGGTGATACTGTTTTAAGGTGTTCCATGCA
Source organism: Rhipicephalus sanguineus (assembly GCF_013339695.2). NCBI lineage: Eukaryota > Metazoa > Arthropoda > Arachnida > Ixodida > Ixodidae > Rhipicephalus > Rhipicephalus sanguineus. Next base: position 79,751,192 of record NC_051183.1, on the reverse strand, counting down.
CTGGGCACATATTTCAATGCTTAGAGTGGGCATTTGTACAGGTACGAAGAAAAGTATGTCGGTAGCTTTATCGTGATCAGCGCTTTAAGTTAAGGTACTACTTGTATTTTTTGAGCACTTGTTCCGGGATGAAACTGTGCTTTGTGTTATCTCAGTGATAACACTCGAATACGCGTGGCAATACTGCTTGATTGTGACATTGTTCGAAAAATCTTGTTATCTTGAAAGCACTGTTTTATTGTGATACTTGGAGACTCATTCTGAGATGATCAGTTACGTATCTTGCTACAAACTGCGTTCACATTTGTTATTATGCGAAATTGTTCTACTTCTAAAAAAAGTGTGTTAAGTTGAACTGTGAAGTAATCTCACAATAGAATGAGCGGAACACTCAATCAATGAGAACGCAACCTTTCATAAGTGTGAGCTGCCCTTCAAGAGGATTTTACAGGGGATAGACTTTTCGAGAACCTTGCGTTACAATGTGCAGTCGTCAGATCTCGAAAGAAGCTAAAAATCTGGCTCCTAAGGTCCAGTATTGGACATCAGTGAACAGGAGGCATCGACAGATCGTGTGTTCAGTTTGGTGCGCATTTTTCAATGCATTTCATTCTAATGTGTGAGCAGAGAAATTGTAATATACCTACATAAACCATGGGGGAGGTCTGTCTCTTCACGCATGTCGAGATAAATGCGCAAAACAGGGCAAACTCAAGCACGAAAGCAAAACTAACTGATCCAAACGCCCTTTCCGCCTAATGACATACACGTATGATGTCTGATCGATGTGTAGTCTGCTCTTAGGCATATCGCATTCTAAAATGTATCTTTAGGAGTTTAAATTAGGTCATTGTCCCTAAGAGAAGACCAGCAAATTCATGCAACAATGCACCCGGGTTTCTTTGAAGGCGTTAGCGTTTCAATTAGTGCTTACGACGTAGCGTGTGGTGTTCCTGCCAGTTCAATTGACGCGGAATGCGATTAAGCGAACGGCATTTTAAGAGACTTCTTATCAAGACGCAACTCCCCTCGCTAGATTACCTCAGCGTGCTTTTTTCGCGGACTTCAACATGCACAGATAAAGTGCGTTTCGAGTGCATTTCAAAACCAATTGTCTCGCCTAAATGACATTGTCGCCCATTCGAAGTTCCTTTAATTTTGGATTCAAGTCATAACACTTTGTAGAGGGATGTCAGTGACATGTCATTATAAGCTAGAAGGGCCAAAGAAGGGGTGTAGTTGGCTCTGCATAGTTTGCACATGCTACGCGCTGTTTGAACACTAAGAACACTAAGAAAGACGTACTACGTTTTTTTTGTGCGTATTTCTTAGTGTTCAAACAGCACGTCGCCTGTGCCATTGATAGGACTCAAACCATTTTGGATAGAATTTTGTTGTGCCAAACGACACTTGGAGACGAGCAATTTGTGCGGCTATGTTCATTAACGATGTGTTCACTTCTGCGTCGCGTTTTGTTCGTCTCAGAGGGATAATGAGCTTGGGATCTTAAGACGGTACTTTGCGAATGCATTTCGATGAAGGTGTTAGAAAACAATTAGATAGCGGTGCGCCGGCGTTCTACCGTCGCTCGACGTCAAAACAACCTTAGCGTAGGCGTAAGTAGCATTTACGCGATCCCCGTGTGAGTGTACAGTGACCAAGCTTGCGGGTGTCATTTCGGTTCCCGCTCCCTGTTTGCCTCCTCGAGCTATCAAAGTCTCACTGTTTGAATATTCAGTATACATATATATTTACTGTAACGCTCTCGTAGAAGTTCCTAGTTGTGTTTCACAAAATGGCAGCTTTGAGAAAAGAAAGCAAGATAGCGCTTATTTTTCTAAATCAGTAAAAATGGAAAAGAAGCAAGTAACGAAGGAGCGCTCAAGAACTTTAGAGCAGGTGACCAAGTGTTCGCCCCTTCACAGCACTAACATGTAGACAGAGTTTGGCTTTCGCGTCCTCGTCGATTTTATGCGATTTGTTTCCTTTGATGCTTGTAGATAAGCTCTGTGTACTTCCTCGTTACTTAACGGTGCCTCGCGCACTCCGAAGATATGATATCTATAAAATAGGTCAATTCAAGTGTGACATTATCGCATCGTCACAGGTGCTCCCTCTGTCTGCTTGATCACGTGGCTAGCCCCTTTTTATGAACACGAATGAATCTTCTCACGTAGCCGCTTTGAACTTGTTCAGGCTGTCGTTACTTGCTTCGATAACTGCGGTAGTCAGGCGATGAAAAAAAGTATAAAGCAGATAAAGGTTGTGCCGTTGCATTTCGCGGAGAGCTTGACTGTTATATCGACGTTGTCTAGTCGCCGATGAAGATCTCGCGAAGAGTCACTGTGTTTTTAAGTCAGTCTTTATGTTATTTGGGTGTACAGTCGTCAGCAGGCATAACTAGAACTCTCCGCAGCCAGTCCTGAAACGGTGTGATTGACACCAGCGCCGCGTAGTTTTAGGTTCTGTTGCCGAGATGTTACCAATGCATTCCGACATGCTATCGAAGCATACCGAGGTATCGTCTCGGCAACAGCGTCCAGCGCTTCGTGGCTGGCATCAGTCAAACCAGTCCAGGCCACGCTGCGGAACGTTGGAGTTAAGCTTGCTGAGGACAGTACATATCGTGACGGTATGGTGCGATTGCGACGCATTCATTGAAGCATGGTTAATGTCTTCCTGAAAGAGATTACGGTATAGCGGGCTATAAAGATTGAAGAATCTTGGTGCTTAATTAAGACAAACTTAACCGCAAACATCCTTCTTAGAGTTCCTCAGGGTAAGTGTAATGGGTCGGTGTTCCGTATTTTAGAAGGATATATAGACTATCCAAGCCAGTCCCCGGACTGTCCCAAGTGAGTGTACAGAACAGATTAGAGTTGGCATCTAGAAAACTAAGGTTGTTGTAATACATCGACATCCTGTGCACGGATACGTCACGACAACTGCGTAGTAATAACAGAACTGGCGATAGCTACCGTAGCTGAAGCAGACAATTAGGGTTGTCAGTATATGTTGTCCCTTCGTGTTACTGGACACAGCTCATTATTAGTGCAGGTTCGAACTTGCGGTGATAAAATTAACAGGTTGTCAGGAGTGTTTCCAAACAATCTCGCTGCACCATGAATGCCATCCCGTACGTTTTCATCCTCTCTACGATACCCACCGCCTTTTCCTTAGAGACAAAAGTGAGACGCTGTGGCAGCCTCATCAAAGACAGTACCCAGGCGTAATCTATAGGCCGAGTCTGTCACCCCCCAGGTGATACTGTAAATAGGCATGTATATTGTCTGTGTATCCTGCATTTATCCGAAAACGCGCACGTTGATCTTGTTGAGATTGTTCATGTACATTACCAAGAGTGTGAGCAGATCCACTGTCTCAATCGGCGTTGCTTACGGTTCAAGACGCTGAACCACCTAGACTGCTCGTGTTATTCCGTAAACTGCAAGAAGTTTACGGACAAGATCGCAGTATATGGAAAAAGGCTTATGCGGTCCGTTGTGCCGCAGTTTGTGGAGCAGCCCAGCGCGTGTGTTTCAAACTAAGGTTGTCGCGTTGAGAAATGACGCCTTCTTTTTTTTTTGTCTCCGTGTCTGTGCTCTGTCGGTCGTGTAAACAGGCGCAAAGGTTGTGTACAATGTCGGTCGCATTCACGTTTCACTATTAGAGGGTAGTTTCCAGTGCCGCGTCAGAGTGTTGTATAGTTCGGTGTATGTTTAAATATGCGTGTTGAAAAACTAAACACACGAGGGTGAATAAACGCCCACAACTCTGATAAAGAGTCTCTAGTACCGTCGCAGCGCTATCATTGTGTGTTATAGAGTGGGGTGCCCCGTTTGATTCATATCTAAAGGCTCAAAATATTTTTCTCTTGGTGTCTATACGCGTGTATATATGTGTGTATGTGTGCTCGTTTGCATCCGAGCCTGCCCATCTTGAGAGATGTAAATGTAGACAGCGAGAAAAATTGTTAAACCCCGAAGCCCTCACGAGATCGCTGCAAGAGGAAGCAAGACAGTCGTTATGTGCTTAGCGTAACAATGTAACAGATCCATCTGGCTGGCGTTCCACGATTGAAATTTACTTAGTATGGCTAGAAAATACGGACACAAAAGGGGTTACAAGGCAAGCACTTGCACAATGAGCCTGCGAAACAAGGCTGAGGAAATGCTTGACGAGGATTACCTATATTGGCTAACCACGGCTGCTGTTCAGCGTAGTACTGTATTGCTTCTACCGGATGTTCAACTCATATGCATATTTGAAGAATACTAGGATTCTGCTTGAATTATTAGTATAAAGCATCACGAGGGTTTCCATTCCCTGGAATTTCACAACCATGCAAGAAAAAAGAACAGGACATTTTTTTAGACATACAATAACGAAGTATTTGATTTACAAAACAGTGACAGTTAGATGAAGAATTCATTAAGCATGTGACAATTTGGCTTACTGTCAAAAGATTCTCAGCATAAAATAGCTAGGGAACTAACTTGGGTTGTTTCCGCTACTTCAAGACCGATCAAAAGTGTCCCACCATCCAAGGTGTCCGGTTCTCAAACGATTGCTGTAATGAATGACGTGTCCCTCCTTTTTTTTGTCAGGGCTAGGTAATCAGTAAAAACTTTGGCTCATCACCCGGTAGGCTCTTTTCTAAGTATGGTTACACGTGTACCAAATGAAATATGCTCTTGCAGCGTACCGCTGGCTGCCCTGTCTTGCCTCCCAAACCTGCAAGCGCTCCTTATCGCAAAAGCCCAAAATTTTAAGACCCGTAAAGCACCAATTTTCGATTTCCCAGCGTGAAACTGTCTTGACCCGACTTGGCTTCCGTCGACTAGCGAGAAATCCGATTGACTTCATTCTCGTCGACGACTCATCTGAGGACGGTGTGATATAGATGTGCTTATCTCTCTGTGTCTATACGTCTTCTTTCTCTCTTTTCTCGGGCGAGTTCTCTATTTCGACGTCTTTTCGCGTTCAGATACAGGCGATTGTAAATTCCACCAAGGTGTGTTCACGGAACCACAATCTTTGCCTCTTCTCGACTCGCACGAGAAGATGTGTGAATACATGTTATCTCCCCCATTCTTCTAGCGTTAGTCAACCGCTCGACTTTTGACAGCTCCCGGATTGGTTTGGCTGCTTTAGGGCGTCTGTCTCTGTGCATAGTGTAAACCAGGGCTTCGGAGTGGATGAAGCGCTGCTAAACTGTTCAAGTCGAAAAGATTTGTGGCTCAAATTTCAAGCTGCATTGTCTGTTTGCCAATGGCAGCGTGTAATCTTTATAGTGAGCAATCTATGTAGTTTTTATCAAATTTCGAAGCAGGCATTCGTACGTTTTGCCCTACGCCATGGCCCCACGGCTACAAAACGAGGCCTGTCGATTGTTCCACCAATCATGCAACCAAGCTATGGTCATTTAATGTTATCTATTCAGTCATCTAACCTGTAGTGATTAGAAGTTGTCCGCTGGAATCTAGATTGACAAATTAAGTACAGTGAATTGGTGTAAAATACAAAGCTTTCCTATTTGACGTCGATAACGTACAGCTCAAGCACCCCAGTTCAATTTATTGACGCCACTTATTCGTGCAGATAACTCTCACTCCGCAGCCCTGGTATCTAAGCGGTTATTTCGCAATCTTGTGCACTATCTTAGAGTGTAGATATGTGAAAAAAAAACGTTACCCAAGATTTCCTTAAGATACCGTGCCTGCATGCATATAAAATCTCACCACGTTGTACCGAAGAAGCCCTTTGGAATCTTTCTCTGTACATTTTTTTTCGCATCAAGCCCTGTAGAAGAGTGTACCTGGGATGTGTTCCCGCAGGTGTGCTGTACCTACCGAACCATTTGTACATAAATCGAGGAATTATTTTCAATAAAAAATGTCACACACGTAGAGTGCTTGTTGTTGGCCTGTCTCTTACTAGGACCAATACTACTAGAAGTGTTGGTGTGCGTTTCCATACCGTAGAATTATTATTATTATTATTATTATTATTATTATTATTATTATTATTATTATTATTATTATTATTATTATTATTATTTGGTTTGGATACATGGAAAACACGAAGAGACAGAGGAAATAGGGAGGGAACAGGCTGACAACTGCCACCTAAAAAGGCACAACGACTGCCTGCTCCTTCGGGAAGAGGAAACCCAGAGGAAAGCAAGACGGGGGGGGGGGGGGAGAGGGAACGAAATAGGAAAGAAAAAAAGACAAACAACACAGACATAAACACAAATAAGTAGTCACATGGAAAAATGTCTATAAACGCGAGGCCAAATCGGTGTTGTTTAAGAAAGTTAGTAGGGCTCGATTGGCCCGATCACGGTGCGCAGCACAACCTCCAGTGAACAGGGAATCAAGGTTCGTACACTTAAAATCAATAAGTCCATATTCCTTGACGAGCAGCGCTCGCTGCATAACGAATGCGGGACACCAAAAAAGTATGTGTTCTAGTGCCTCACAGGAGCCACACGACGTACATAACGGACTGTCCACACGTCCTTGACGGTGTAATACCGTAGAAAGCACAGATAGCGGAACTTAGAGTCACCGTCACGTGCGACAGTCACGTTACCTGAACAGAAACGTCACGCGTGACGTGAGTGGTAGAGCGTGAAAGCGATGTCCATTGTGGTTCGGGCAATACTGATGCTGGCAAAGTAGCGAGAACCGTGAAGCGACACTGCATCAGCTACTCTCTCTCCCTGTCACATGAGCCAAGCACTGACAGCAACGAAACAACGATACCTATACAATTCCAGACAGAACTTTTCCCTTTAATTGAAATTTTGGCTGTGGCACGACGCGATTACATCGCATATAATAGGACTCAGTGAGGTTAGGAGGACAAATGAAGTCTTTAAAGGGGCCCTGCAACACTTTTCGAGCATGCTCAAAAAGCGCTGCCGATCGGTAGTCGAGGCTCTCGAGAACACGCGAGCCAAATATTATAGCGATGCGCACGGCCTGGAATTTACAATAAATTCTCAAAGTCAGCTGAAAATCGCTCCCTCTTCTCTCGACAAATGATGTATTAGTCGCAAAATATGACGCGATTGTCGGCAGTTCCACCATTGGCTGATGTTATAATCACGATAACACCCTCATTATTACTTTCGTTGTTAATTTTGAGTTCAATAAGTAGATAATATGTACGTTTATATTATGTTATCGCGTTAAAAACACCGAACAAACATTAATATTAGCACTTCCGGTCTCACCGACAGCTCGTCTGCTCGTAGTTGCGTGGTTCCGTTTTCTTCGCCATGCGCAGTGCCGAAAACGTGAATATTTCTGTGCTTTTGACCATCGCCGGTTGCCGTTGAGAGTGGCAGCCGTTCGAGTGTTGCCTCGTCAGCTGAGAACTGCATCGTCGGCACGTTCTCACGACCGACCGAGGCACGGGCGCAGCGTGTCTCCGATAACAATGCTGGCGTCCGGTAATGGCGGCGCTTCGGGGTCGTCTGCCAGTGCCGTCTTACGAGGCGGTGTATCGGAGTACGGGCCGAAACCGATCTCAGCTGTCATTCGTTCCAAACGAGCGCGCACGTTTGCTTCCATGGTTGGCAGAGTGATGAGAACACTACGGCGTTCGAGGTGCACACCCAACATTACCAAACCGACGCGCAGTTTTCAAGCACGCACGATACACAGCGCGATCGACTCCGCTCGACGAGAACGACGCAAGCCGACCGGAAGTGGCGGCACAGACCACGTGGTTGCGCCGAGACGCCAGAGAGAAAAAAATGAAAAAAATGCCGCCGGCGCTGACGTCGCCTCCTCGCACCTCCGCCCTCCCTCCCTCCCCTCACGCCGCGCGCAGCTTTCCGCGCGCTCGCTGCGTTGAGCTGAGAGAGAAAGCTGCGGAACGTGATCTCTATAATTTGGTAACACCACTTAGACTTGACGGATTCGAAAAATTTTTGCGGCATATGACTCGTGAAGAGTCATACGTCAATAATGAGACTATTCCAATATAATTAAGAAAGGTGTTGCAGGGCCCCTTTAAAGTGCTAAGGAATGGGCGCACCCTATGCTATCATGCAGGCCCGTAGCCCCCACCCCTGGCTACGTAGCCCGTAGCCAGGGAGGGGGCAGCCCCTAGCCGCCCCCCCCCCCCCCCTGGCTACGGGCCTGCTATCATGACTTAGTAGATAGTAGAGAACGAGGAGTGGGATCATCGGAGCAGCTACCCTCCCGACGACCCGTAGCCCCGCAGGTTAAAGGCGAGGCAGTCAAGTACTGGCGCGGCCATGCGAAAGACAGAACGGTTACGAATGGTGAAATTCTCACGCATTACCGTAGGGCAAGACTGAAGTACCCGCCCCGTGATATGTCACTAAATAAGCACCGATCGACAACATCGCGACTGTTACAGACACGCACATTCCCCACACCCTCACTATTTAGTCGTATGTACTCGGATGTTTGCACCCCGCACTGCAAAGCTTGCGGGGCGCCTCGCGTCGACCTCGGCCACATATCTGGGCATGTCTCGCAGCGACACACACCATTAAACACTGCACCAACCGTATATTCAAGAACGTACATAACCACGCTCCATGCAGTGGGAGGCTATGCTGCTCAGTGCGTGCCCGGAGGATCAACTCTGGGCAGTCCGGTTGGCCGAAGACGTCGCCGTGGCGAAGACGTCGGCAAACCTAGAACCAACGCAACACCATGGACCCTGCTGGGCGGCCTGGAGTTACGGATGTCCTGGACTCTTGACGGCAACGCCACGCCGAAACTTTCCCTTTCATTCAAATTTTTGCGGTGGTGGGACGCCACACGTGACGTCTCTGCTCAGCTCACGTGACTCTCCCGTATGTGACCGCGACCGCAAGTTCCGCTGTTAAGGCTTTTTAGGATATGGAAACACGCCCCGAACGCACACTCACCCACATATATGTAGCCACCTGACTTCTGCGGCACTACAACGTGTGTTTTTTTTTCTTCGCCTGTCGCCTATTATCTGGCCTTGTGGCCGGTTTGAAGAAACGAAGAAGAAATAGAACCGAGCGTTTTAATGTGGATGGAGGGGATCGGCCGAATAGTTGAGTATGTGCCATGAGGAGAGGACAACAACAGCAATAACAACAACTACAACAACGAAATGGATGGCAGCAGTTTTGTGCTATGTGGGCGTGCTTCCCAGCTTCGCCCGCTTTTTGGCCGAACAATGCTGAGCAAGTGGCCATCGACGGTGACCCCAAGCTAAACCTTCACCGACCAATAGTGAGGTAGGGGAGAACAGCCGGTGCGTGTTGGGACAGTTCTCGAACCAAGTCAACCGCAGAGCCGTCCAATTCGCGCCACCCGTGCCGTGCCCGCATTAGCGCGCTGCTCCATGCGTGGACTAGTGCCGCTTAAGCTCGACCCCAGCCAGTCGTGCCGGCACGTGTTTTAAAGACGATATTAAAGACGATAGTCTTTCTTGGGGAACTTAAACGCAGAAATTTTGGTCTGTCTTTCTGTTTGTCGGCACGTCACTCGATTCAGCCACCCGGCCAAAGTTGAACCACTTGCTTACCGCCCACCCATCTTGAACTGGTACGGCTGTTCCTACATGTGAACGTTGTCGATCAAAAAGTAAATATTACGCATATCTGAGGCGCAACATCATTACGTAAGTATTAGATGGTGTGTTCCTTTAATAGAAAATACATAGATACGCAATTTTAAAGACCCTAGTTTCTTAAGCTGCGCTGAAAATGCGACTGCACTGAAACTTGTCTTCCTCCCTGCCGTCTGCACAAGCTCATGTTGTGTTTCGGTTTCGGTTCAGTATTGCATTGTACGAATGACAGGGGGCGCCGCTCTGGCATTCCTGTTTTACCCAGGCGACGTGTAAATAAGAGAGCTTGTGGAGAGTACTCGTTGAGTGCGGACGTTTCTTCTCCTTCGGCGCATCGCGCCAAACCGCGTGTTCGGGCTGGCCGGCGTCCCCGCCGGTTGCGTTGGTCACCGCCGGTCTTCACCTGCCGCTGCGCCGGGTCTACCAGCCCGCAACACAGCACTCATGTTTCCCGACGTATTGCCAGATGGCGTCCATATCTCACGCACCGCCTCTTCTATCGTCTTTAGACGACATTTGCAGGGAAGCACGCAGATACGCGGCCAATTTTTTTCCCGTTCTAGTGTGGCCCATACCCTACCGAACTGCAGTTTCGACTGCTCGTCCTGGGGTATCGCAAATAAGGATTCCGTGGCTTGATGCCTGTTTTCAAGGGCCTTGGTGTTTCTCTCAGAAGGAACAGGGTTTGGGCGCGTTGGCTGATCAAGCAGAATACGTAGCGCAGAAACAAACAACGCAGGACAAGAAGAAGACGGGGCGAGCTTTAACTTTCAGCCAAAAAATTAGCGCTAGCCCCGTCGTCTCCTTGTCCTGTGTTCATTTCTGCGCGATGTACTCTACATCGGTGTTATGCTGGGACCGAATCGAAGGGTGCAAACTACGTCGTTGGACATGCCGTTCCGCTACTGGATGTGCCCGTGCTACACAGGGCGCCATGCGGTCTCTGCGACAAACGGGCTCCGGATGAAAAGACTTCATTGGCCCTGCACGCCAGCCGATTCTGCACCTTACGCAAAGGGAACCGGAGAGAGGACGTCCGCCGCTACCTGAAGCAATTGACAGCGAATGGTCATGGCCAATGTTTCAAAGCGAACCTGGTCGTGCTCTAGCGAACGCCAAAGATTGACTTTACGTGGACCAACAACACTTGCGAACGTGTTTTATTGGTTTCAGGAGTATTTTATAGAATTTTAATAATTGACATCGTTTTATACGTTATCTTATAGGTCAAATTATACCTTGTATACGGTTTATATGATTTTATGCGTTTTAATCAATTTGATACGTCGAAATCACTACCAGTGCGTAAATTCAGGCTGAAATAAACAGCTACGAGAACTGTAGAGTCATAAACGCTTTGCGTCTGTTTGAGTTGTTCAAATGTCATGCGCATTCTACAAGCGCGCAATCTTTGGCGGCCAGATTTGCAGCGACATGGCGCGGTTATCTGGAGCAATAGCTCAATGAAGTCGGAATAGTAAAAAAAAAAGAAAGTGATGTCGCGATTCAATCGATGAGCGCTGCAAATGTAACTGCAACATATTCAGTGAAGTACTACTTCCCGCTAAATTTTTTTCGGGCTGAGTATTCGAACTCAGGCTTCCTTACGCATTCACCTAAAACGACTCGAAGGTGAGAGCCATCCGGTGTGGCTACTTCGCTGTCATCAAAGCTTCAGAAGTCACGTGTGTAATTAATTGCTGAGGCACGCTTTAGTGGTGGAGTCCGGCTAAATTTCAACCACCTTGGATTATTTACTGTTAACCTGAATCTAAGCACACGCGCGTTACTTGCATTTAAATCTGCAGTTTCGACCCCATCAAAACGCGGCTTCCGTGCCCGAGAATGGAACACGGGCCCTCGAGCTAGGTCACGTGAGTGGCTGCGTCGTATTTGTCTCTGATGCTGTTTTCGCGAAACTGTCTATTTCTCCGGCTTCGCGAGAACTCGGGTGCTATTCTGGACACTGTCGAATTCCGCCATCTTGCAAATTTCGCAATGGCAGCTTCTGAAGCCAATCGGAGAGGCCGTCGCAGCCATCCGGGCCACTCAGGCTCGACCAATCGCAGAATTCGACAACCCTGGCGGAATTTTACAATGTCCAGAATAGCGGGGCTGGAATGAGACTGAAGATGGCCGCTGTCCGCTTAGCAGTCTATATTATCGTCTATGGTGAGCATTGGAATAGACACACAGCGTCTCCACGCGTAGAGTCGGGAGCGTTCAATATAGCGTGCGAGCGCGCGTAGGACAGAAAAAAAGCCGGCAGATCTCACGCATTGTGGGAATCGATGTAATGCGATGCAGCCAGCAAAGAGCTGCATACATCGTCTTGTATGTCATTGAGGAAAATGCGTGTCATGGTTTTAATGTTAACTCCTATTATTTATGTTCGTCACACAGTAACGTCGCGCAATACCAACTTCGGGGTCGATCAAGCTAGCGAAACGGCCGCCAGCGCGCCAAGATCGTGGCACGTAAGTCATGCAGTACATGACATGCGTGTCATGATTTTCATGTTAACTCGTGTTTTTATGTTCGCCACACAGTCACGTCGCGCAATACCAATTTCGGGGTAGAGCAAGCTAGCGAAATGGCCGCCAGCGCTCCATGAGCGTGGCACGTAAGTCATGCTGTACATGACATGCGTGTCATGATTATCATGTTAACTCGTGTTATTTATGTTCGCTACACAGTCACGTCACGAGATACCAATTTTGGTGTATATAAATCTAGCGAAACCGCCGCCAGCGCCCCATGACCGTGGCGCGTAAGTCATGCTGTACATGACATGCGTGTCATGATTTTCATGTTAACTCGTGTTATTTATGTTCGTTACACAGGCACGTCACGCAATACCAATTTCGGGGTAGATCAAGCTAGCGAAACCGCCGCCAGCGCCCCATGAGCGTGGCACGTAAGTCATGCTGTACATGACATGCGTGTCATGATTTTCGTGTTAACTCGTGTTATGTTCGTTGCACAGTCACGTCACAAGATACCACTTTTGATCTATATAAATCTAGCGAAACCGCCGCCAGCGCCCCATGAGCGTGGCACGTAAGTCATGCTGTACATGACATGCGTGTCATGATTGTCATGTTAACTCGTGTTTTTATGTTCGTCACAGAGTCACGTCGCGCAATACCAATTTCGGGGTAGATCAAGCTTGCGAAACGGCCGCCAGCGCTCCATGAGCGTGGCACGGAAGTCATGCTGTACATGACATGCGTGTCATGATTTTCATGCTAACTGGAGTTTTTATGTTCGTCACACAGTCACGTCGCGCAATACCAATTTCGGGGTAGATCAAGCTAGCGAAACTGCCGCCAGCGCTCCATGAGCGTGGCACGTAAGTCATGCTGTACATGACATGCGTGTCATGATTTTCATGTTAACTCGTGTTATTTATGTTCATTACACAGTCACGTCACAAGATACCAATTTTGGTGTATATCAAACTAGCGAAACGGCCGCCAGCGCACCATGAGCGTAGCATGTAAATCATGCTGTACATGACATGCGTGTCATGATTTTCATGTTAACTCGTGTTATTTATGTTCGTTACACAGGCACGTCACGCAATACCAATTTCGGGGTAGATCAAGCTAGCGAAACCGCCGCCAGCGCCCCATGAGCGTGGTACGTAAGTCATGCTGTACATGACATGCGTGTCATGATTTTCATGTTAACTCGTGTTATTTATGTTCGTTGCACAGTCACGTCACAAGATAGCAATTTTGGTCTATATAAATCTAGCGAAACCGCCGCCAGCGCCCCATGAGCGTGGCACGTAAGTCATGCTGCACATGACATGCGTGTCATGATTGTCATGTTAACTCGTGTTTTTATGTTCGTCACACAGTCACGTCGCGCAATACCAATTTTGGGGTAGATCAAGCTGGCGAAACTGCCGCCAGCGCTCCATGAGCGTGGCACGTAAGTCATGCTGTACATGACATGCGTGTCATGATTGTCATGTTAACTCGTGTTATTTATGTTCGTTACACAGGCACGTCACGCAATACCAATTTCGGGGTAGATCAAGCTAGCGAAACCGCCGCCAGCGCCCCATGAGCGTGGCACGTAAGTCATGCTGTACATGACATGCGTGTCATGATTTTCATGTTAACTCGTGTTATTTATGTTCGTTACACAGGCACGTCACGCAATACCAATTTCGGGGTAGATCAAGCTAGCGAAACCGCCGCCAGCGCCCCATGAGCGTGGCACGTAAGTCATGCTGTACATGACATGCGTGTCATGATTGTCATGTTAACTCGTGTTATTTATGTTCATTACACAGTCACGTCACAAGATACCAATTTTGGTGTATATCAAACTAGCGAAACCGCCGCCAGCGCCCCATGAGCGTGGCACGTAAGTCATGCTGCACATGACATGCGTGTCATGATTGTCATGTTAACTCGTGTTATTTATGTTCGTTACACAGGCACGTCACGCAATACCAATTTCGGGGTAGATCAAGCTAGCGAAACCGCCGCCAGCGCCCCATGAGCGTGGCACGTAAGTCATGCTGTACATGACATGCGTGTCATGATTTTCATGTTAACTCGTGTTATTTATGTTCGTTGCACAGTCACGTCACAAGATAGCAATTTTGGTCTATATAAATCTAGCGAAACCGCCGCCAGCGCCCCATGAGCGTGGCACGTAAGTCATGCTGCACATGACATGCGTGTCATGATTGTCATGTTAACTCGTGTTTTTATGTTCGTCACACAGTCACGTCGCGCAATACCAATTTTGGGGTAGATCAAGCTGGCGAAACTGCCGCCAGCGCTCCATGAGCGTGGCACGTAAGTCATGCTGTACATGACATGCGTGTCATCATTTTCATGTTAACTGGAGTTTTTATGTTCGTCATACAGTCACGTCGCGCAATACCAATTTCGGGATAGATCATGCTAGCGAAACTGCCGCCAGCGCCCCATGAGCGTGCCACGTCAGTCATGCTGTACATGACATGCGTGTCATGATTTTCATGTTATCTCGTGTTATTTATGTTCGTTACACGGTCACGTCGCAAGATACCAATTTTGGTGTATATCAAACTAGCGCAACGGCCGCCAGCGCACCATGAGCGTAGCATGTAAATCATGCTGTAGATGACATGCGTGTCATGATTTTCATGTTATGACTTGTCATTTATGTTCGTCATACAGTCATGTTACGCCATACCAATTTTGGTGCACATTCGATGAACCAAGCGACCAGGAGAGCACAAAGTCGTAGGCGGCTAGATAGATAGATAGATAGATAGATACGCTCAAAGTCGCAGAAGTTCGCTAAGAAATGCTTCGCATTTAATAATAACAATAACTTGTGGGGTTTTAAGTGCCAAAATCGAGATATGATTATGAGGGATGTCGCAGTGGGGGGCTCAGGAAATTTCGACCACCTCGCGTTCTTCAAAGGGTCCCTAAACAACTCCGAGTTCAAAGACGAGGGAGTGGTTTTTTCCTCGCCTTCACTACCCTTCCTACAGGCGCAGTCTCCTCATCGCTAATTATTTCTTCATAAAGCACGTGTACAATGTCAGCACTAAGCGTTGAGCCTATCAGGATTTCGCGCTTGTCAGCTACACGCTACTATCTCCGTTTGCGCAGTCGGAAACGAACAAGACGAAGTGAAATGAGTTCGTCGCGCAAGATAGTCATGCGAGCATAGGTCGGCAAACTCACTCATGAGTCGACTGACTCAGATTCACTCAGACTCAGATCGAGCCGTGAGTCTGAGTCTGAGTGAGTCAGGCTGAGCAACATTTTCGTGAGTCTGAGTATGAGTGAGTCCGGTTGAGAAAAATTTCAGTGCGTCTGAGTCCGAATGAGGAAAATTTTGGTGAGTCTGAGTGAGTGCTAAAGGCAAATATATAT
Organism: Rhipicephalus sanguineus; assembly: GCF_013339695.2. Lineage (NCBI taxonomy): Eukaryota > Metazoa > Arthropoda > Arachnida > Ixodida > Ixodidae > Rhipicephalus > Rhipicephalus sanguineus. The sequence goes on along the minus strand of NC_051183.1, from coordinate 79,735,698 downwards.
TTCATGAGTGAGTCTGAGTGAGCTCCACATTTTTTGCCGACCTATGCGAGACAATGAAGAACGGCTGGGCCATAGCATGCAAAGCAGGGTCAGAGAGTCAATTGACAACTGATATTTTTTTTTTTGTATATGGACCAATGGACAGTTTGTACCTTAATTACGCCTCGTGAGTCACCCTTCTGGCACCATGCAGTGGGCCGAAAAAACGAAAAACATCAGGAGAGAATAACGCGCTTGTTTTTTTTTTTAATATTTAGAGGCTGTTTAAGGGCCCTTTAACGTGCACCTAAATCTAAGCACACGGGCCTCTAGAATTTAGCCTCCATCGGAATGCGGCCACCGCGGCCGGGATTCGACCCCGTGACCTTCGGGTCAGCAGTCAAGCAGCATAACCACTAGACCACTGTAACGGGTGTATAAAGCGAAAGAAGTGCTGGTTGCTGTGCGGGTTAAAACATCTTAGACGTGCCTAAACCGGGACGCCTTGGTGTTTTAATTTGCTGTTCGGTGCTGAAATCAGGAGCATATGCATGAGATATTCTGGTACTTAAGCGCCCCACATAGCTGACGTCGCTGTTTTAAATAAGATCCCGGCTTGGCTTTGCGGCGCGAGTTTTCGGTCAGCGCTCCGATGCTGGGTTGTATGATGATGTATAGCGAAAAGTGATCGGATTAGGGAGAGCAGGGGCGGGGGATTTTATCATATTAATTTTTATCATATTAAAGGGCAGTCATCGTTTCTTGAAAAGCGGAATTACGAGTTCTTCGTCGGGGGTTCGTAAGACTCTGTGTGCTTTTGCTTGTTTTGGAAACGCATCAGCTATCTTATTTTTGCAATAAAATGCTCGGGCATCCTTGATTTTTTTTTAAACGGACAAGGTTTCCAGCCTAAATAACTGCTGAGAATTTCATGTGATACTTTCTTTCGCTTACCTAAATAATTTTTTCGCTCGAGAACCACGAACACGGTTGCAGTGTGAAGAATTGTCAGAAATGTCAGTGATGATGCAAGTGATTATAATATGGAAATATTATGAATTCAAAACGCAAAAAAAAATATTGAGAAAGTCACGCCACAATGTTGTAAAACTACGCCACAGAAATATATGTCCTGAGTAAAGACAACCACGCGACCACAAAATAAGGTAAAAGCAAACATATGCTCCTCCGTAGTGTTCCTTCCCCACCCACACACCTATATGATGATGTATGGCTTACATAAAAAAAAAAAAAAAACTCGCAAGGTTCATTATGCATTTGCCTAAGACGCCTCGAAGTCAAAAGCCATCTTGGTTTTCTTCCCAGTCGATGTATTTATCCTCTACCCCCCCTCCCCTTCGGATAGCTTTCTGCACCTAACGTGGTTTTGCACTGCCTCCAGGATCAGGGGTATTGCAAGCTATCTGCATGTCAGTCACCTGGTTTCGCCGTGCCTCCGTGATTTGTGTTGACGCCGTCGGCGGTCAATTTTCGCGCTTGATGAAGCATCTAAGGCTTTCGCCTCACTAATGTTAAAGCGCCGACCCACTCCGCACTGTCTTAAGATATTGACGCTTTTATACCAAAAACTCACAAAGCTCAAATCTACTTACCTGTACTCCCATCTTAACTTCATGCCCCGGTTGCAAACTTTGCCTGCACACTTAAGTTGCGAAGCAGCATAGGGTACTCTCTAATAGGCCTGATAAATATTAATAAAACACAGCCCTAATTGAGTTACCGACAATGCATATTATCATCACTTTGCGCAAATCGACGACTCACTTCCTCCTACCCATAAAGCTATTTCTCACGGGTGAATGGGTTCAACCGGGTAGACGCGCAGTGGCCCGGGCTGCAACAATTCACGCAGCGATTCGCCGGTGCGTCGGCCGTATTTTTTTTTAGCGTCCACAATTTTGCGGTCACTGCCTCAGGGAGATAAAGAGCGGACTTGATGAAAACGTAGAAAAAGAAAGTGGTGTTGCGCACAATTGTGCTTCTTTCATACATGCTGGAACATTGAGGTTTGAGCAATGAATGACGTCAGCAGGCCCACGATCGTCAAGGGTAGTGCAATAGCGTTCCAACAAAGCGTTATCTTCACTTCTGCGCGTACTTCTCACAAGTTTTCTCCAAAGTTGAACAACTGGAGAAAAAGCGGTGCATAAAATTTCATTAAAAATAACTCATCTCTTTCGCCATAGCTGAAGTTCGTCTAACGCTTGCGTGTCGAATGAGCGAAGAGCTGCACTGTCTTTAGTAAGTTCAGCGACCGGATGGACGTTGAAACTATCCCTTATTCTTATTGGTTTTAGCTTTTCCTTGAAAGCGCGAGCCGCGAATATCTTGCGTGGAGGGCGCTATTAAAAACTCGGTGCCCAGAAAATTAAATTTTCAGGCAGAACTCCCATAACGCTACCGCATATAAATTCGGCTTAATATATGATGTATAATGTGCATGAGCCATAGCTCACTGAACCCTGGCCCTCGATGTGCCGTGGCGTTTTTATATGCCGTCAGGGACCATTAATAAACAAAGCAGTGCATAGAGTATCATAAGTGCATTGCTCGGCTGCAACGCAGAAAAAATAAACACTATGTAGAGAAGCATTGGAACGCTGTAATGGGTCGTCCTCTCGAGCGCCTTCTAGTGGGTCGCCCTCTTCGCCTCTTCTCGGAGAGGACGCCCCTCGTGCTCGTGCTCGTGAGAGTCTGCGAGTCTGCGCTCCGTCGACTGTCGTCGCTGTGCACCGTCGCCGTCAATCCCGCCGTCAATAAACGCCTTTACAAAGTGGTGGAGGTGCTGGGTACCGTCACCACAACTTCGGTCTCCATTCGATGCCCCTGGAACTTCGATCCCGTACCGTGCCATCTACCATGCCGCAAGACGCCGCTCAGCAAACGCCGCCCCCTGCTCCGACCGCTTGTCCCGGTGTCCCGCGTATCCGCCACCCCCCAGTCTTCACTGGCGCAGATGAGACCGACGTGGAGGACTGGCTCGCGATCTATGAACGCGTGAGTGTCCCCAATAAATGGGTCGAGGCAGGAAAATTGACCAACTTGGTTTTCTACCTCGCGAGTGTGGCCGGCCTGTGGTACAACAACCACGCATCCGATTTTACGACGTGGTCCGACTTCAAGACCGCCATTATCAACGTGTTTGACCGCCCTGCCGTTCGTAAGCTGCAGGCCGAATCGCGTTTGCGAGAACGAGCTCAGAAGGCCGGCGAAGCCTTTACCAGCTACATTGAGGCCATCCTCGATTTGTGTAAGAAAGCCGACGCCACCATGTCGGAATCTGACAAGATGAGGCACATTATGAAAGGCATCGACGACGATGCCTTCGCGATGCTGCTCGCCAAAAACCCCAGCACAGTGGCCGAGGTCATCACGCTCTGCCAGAGCTACGAGGAGCTGCGCCAGCAGCGGTCGATGACCCGTCGCTCTCCATCCCGCGACGCCGAGCTCGCTGGCTTGTCGACCTTATCCAACCACTCCGGCTTGCTCGCAGAGGTGAAGTCATTCGTGCGCGAGGAAATCGCGCGCCAGTTCTCTCTGCTGGACTTTGCTCAACCTCAGTACGTTCAACAGCCGTCAACCACTCTTCTCGCTCCTCTCCTTCCAGCGATTGAGCAGGAAATCGCGGAGGTCATGCCCGAGTACCACCATCACCATCCGGCTCCTGCACCACTGAGTTACGCCCAAGTAGTTGCAAGGACGTCCCCAACAATACCTACGGCAGCCCCACACAGTTACACCGAAGCCGCCGCTAGACATCAGTCCTTCGAAGCGGCTGTGACGGCTACCTACGCCGACGTCATGCAGAGGCCCCGACCGCAGCCCACGATGCAGTCATATCAGTCACCACCCCGTCAATCACGTCCTACGCCATGGGCGGGCCTTGATCCAGCAAAACCGATGGCGCACACCTGACAACCGCCCCATTTTTTATTGAAAATATTTATTGAAAATAGGTTCAAAATATTTTTAGCGGATACTACGTTTACTGGTAAAATAGCTAAAAAATTTTGCGGCTGAAACATTGCCGCCGGTTTTACGCAAATTGTCTGAATTTGCACGTTTTCTTGCTTCTTTCCTAAGCCTATTTAAGCCGGAAAATTAATATATGGTTTCACTTGTGACGTCACGTGAAAGAACAATGACAATAGAATGGTTTAAACCACAAAGTGCCATTGTAACAAGTTTCAAGGGTGAATACGCATAATATATTCTCATACAACTTTTCCTTCTCGCCAGAATATTCAAAGGGCCGTCACGTGACCAGAAAATTTTTCTGAAGGAAAATACTTCACCAAAATCACTCTCACACAGTTACCTTCTAGCTCAATGTTTTTCAATAGAATCGCTGGTGGTCGAATTCTGGGCTGGGACATTTCACTTGGAATGACCCCCCTCCGAAAAAAGTTTCTGGCTACGCCCCTGGTTTTACCACACAGCCACGTCTCTGCTTGGAACTGCACTGAAAGTAACTTTCATGCTTCACAAACATACGCGTCTTGTATACAGGTGTCACAGTAGGAGTTGTAATATCGCAGCGATATTGCGTGGTACAAGCGTATGCATTCCATCGGGCGTCATGCCATATGAATATCATAACGATTTGGTAGCTTGAAGCCAGCCACCCATTACAAAAAGGCACACACATTACTGCGCGTATTCCAGTAAGACCACGCAACAAGACAAGAGGTACCAGGGCCATTCTAGGATTAGACCTCAAGAAAGCCTTCGACAACGCAGCTCACGCAGCCATACTATGCAAGATGGCCGCACTAAATCTAGGCAAGCGAGCGTACAACTACGTTAAGGATTTCCTCACTAACAGGAGTGTCTCGTTAACGCTGGGCAAACTCGCATCAGAGGACAGGAGTATGGGCAGCGTCGGCACCCCACAAGGCTCTGTCATCTCGCCGATGCTCTTTAATCTCGTTATGATCGGCCTCCCCGAACGCCTAAACGCCATAGAGGGAGCGCATCACGCCATATACGCAGACGACATTACGATTTGGGTATGCGAGGGAAGCGACGGAGAAATCGAGCAGCGGCTACAGACCGCGGTTGAGGTAGTGGAACAGTACCTCGTAGGAACCGGTCTTGTCTGCTCGCCAGAAAAATCTGAACTTCTCCTCTACCGCCCGACGCTTAAGGGAAGGCCCCCCAAGTGTTACATCCGGCATGCCGAGCACGAAGACATCTGCGTACGCACCAAAGAAGGAAACGAAATACCAAGGGTCAAGCAGATAACGGTGCTCGGACTCATCATAGAATCCAACGGCGCCAACGGAGCAACGATCAGGAATCTGGAGACTAAAATCACGAACACGATGAGGCTCATCAGAAGAATCACCAACAGACATCGCGGTATGAAGGAGGCCAGTGTCGTCCGACTCATACACTCCTTCGTCATTAGTCACATAACCTACGTGGCCGCCTACCACAACTGGTACACTGCAGAAAAGGCCAAGCTTAACACTCTAATTAGAAGAACACACAAGATGGCGCTGGGCCTTCCTGATAGCACAAGCACGGAACTTCTACTACAGCTGGGCATCCACAATACGCTCGAAGAGTTGATAGAGGCTCAACAGATCTCGCAACTCGAGAGACTAACCAGGACACGAACGGGCAGGAGCATCCTGGACAAACTGGGGATAGCCTATCACAAGCAGCACGGCGACAAGACATCCCTCCCAAGCTCGATCAGAGAAAAGCTCCAGGTGGCTAGCCTACCTAAGAACATGCATCCCGAACTCAATCAGGGTCGAAGAGAGAGTAGAGCCAGGTCTTTACTACAAGCATTCGGTAGGGACAAGGAAGCGCTGTTTGTAGACGCAGCAGAATACGCGGATCAACGTGCATTCGCAGTGGCAGTCCTCAACACTGATAAACAATTGGTCAGCTCGTGTAGTGTACGCGGAAAAAACCCTGAGGCAGCGGAAGAAGTGGCGATCGCCCTAGCCATCGTTTGCCCCGGTTGCAGGTATATAATAAGTGACTCGCAGGCGGCGGTCAGAAATTATGCACAAGGCAGAATTTCACCAGAGGCCGCGGCTATCCTCAAAGCGAACGCGAATTATATCACCTCTGAAGAGACGGAGGAACGACACATTATATGGTTCCCGGCTCATACGTCCCCCCACACCCCCATACCCAACCTCAATGGAGAGGTCCATCGCGTAGCGCGAGGTCTCACGTTCCGCGCTCGTGTAGAAAGGTCCTCTCCAGGGGATGCAAATCCAGAGGAGGGCTGGACAGAGAGAGACAGAATGACTAGATACTGTGACATTACAAAATTTTATCAAAAATCCAGGTGTATTTATCCACCCCCAAGCCCCAAACTCGACAGGGCCCAATCGGTAGATTGGAGGCAATTACAAACCCAGACCTTCCCCAACCCCGTTCACCTCAGGAGGATATACCCAGACGTCTATTCAGACGATAACTGCAAATTATGCGGCTGGACTCACGCATCTCTTAGGCACATTCTCTGGGAATGCGCGGTTATAGGCGAAGAACATGCAGTCTCCCCAGATGAAGCTGCGGCGCGGTGGACGGCCGCGCTGCGCAGCTCAAACCTGCAAGATCAACTGTGGGCCATCCAGCAAGCCCGTGAGGCGGCGAGGAGACAGGGTCTCCGGTCCTCCTCGGGGGCGGCCTAGGCCCAGGCCACGAATTTGCCGGAGTTCTGAATAAAGTTGTTACCACCATAATTGTTCCTGATTTAAAGCATGCTACCCATTACATAAGGCACACACCTTGGTGCGCGCATTCTGTAACACACACGTAGTGTGTGTAACAGAATGCGCGCACCAAGGTGTGTGCATTCGGAGAAAAGGTGTGATATTTGTAAAGAAAAAAAAGTAACGCGCGCAGACGTTCGCTCACGCCACCGGGCTCTTGACACGCTTGTGACGGATTCTGTGTCGTCTACAAGCGCCAACCACACTGCGGTGTCTTCCTCACCGGCGAGTTTTGGCGGGGCATCAGTGTCAAGTGGCGCACGACGAGGGCGGCCATGCAAGACGGAGGCAGAGAAGGCAGACACCAAAGCTCGGTGTGCTGCGGCTATGCGACCACTTCGTACTCTGTCAATTACATTGCAGTAATGCACGATCTGAATTACTCGAGTAAGAACGTACAATAAGAAGTATGCACTAAGTGGTCGAAGTACGCACTAGGGGCACGATATCGCTATCGCGTTCAACTCTTAAAGGCGAAGCTTAAGCGTCCCCAGCTTTTTTATCTGTTGCCACGGGAGTGTCCTGGACTATCAGAGGCACAAACGGTCATCAGAGGTTTATCCGTTATTCGATTTTGGGGGGCTGTTACTAGCGGAAATGTGTGGATGAGTGCCTGTCTGTAAGAGCGGAGGGATGGCAAGTTGGTCTGGGCGAAACCAAAATTCGCGCGTCGATGTGCGCAAGAACTCCCAGTGCGTGTGTGCCTTAGAAATTGGGCAAGCCTCACTACTGACCACTGTCCCACTAAATAGCAAGGAGTCGTCCGCAGGCATAGTCGTATGCGTCATAGAAAATGGGGCGTTTCCCACTACTAACCACTGGTAGTGCCGAGTAGTGGAAACACACGAGCGGCGAACACCCAATGAAGATTTCTCGATAGACGCAACCAATAAGTGAAAAAGACTTAATTGAACGATCGGGATTAACTTAGTGATAAACACCTGGGTTGCACGTTTCATCTTCGCTGGTTATCCGTCTGTAAGGAGCGCTTGAGCGGTGTTCTCTCTGAGCGGTTGTCGGGATCCTGTTCGGGGGGGGGGGGAGTTATTGGTGAGCTCTATAAAGTCCCTGACGGTCACTGGCTGAAAAGAACATCCTAGGGCAGTCTGGGACAGGAAATCGAAGAAACGTAGTATGTCTGAGCACTTCCAGTTTGATGCGACTCCGCGGCGGCTACAGTTGCCCTCTATGGACCTTAGGCACGCAGTCGCATGCTCAGGAATATCTTGTTGTGCGTTTGACTTTAAACATCTGTGCTCCCGGTAGATGTTTGGATGATTAAACTTTCTTAGATGTTACTGGTGGTTGGACATGATCTTGAGAACAGAAGCGCATTGTTTAAGAAACGAGGACCAACAATAAATGATACAAAGAAAAACAGGTGCTGAACTCAACTCATTGCGACTTAGCGCCTGTGCTGCGTGTACCATTGGTTGTTTGTCCATCTACCTTCAATTTTGCGCTGCTGTTTCAGAATGAATTAAGTCCCCAAATCGCAAAGCAATGCAGCGAGATGTAACACTGCTCAGGCAATGATGCAAGGTTCTTGTTCGCCCAGTCACTGTGGCTCACACCCACTTTGCACGTGTGACCTAGAATTGGGTGGTTTCGTAGGTTGATATAAGAGTCATTTATAGATTACAGATCAAAGAAGAAAATTTTCGACCAATTTGTTAGCCTAAAGTTATTCGAAGCAACATCCACTGCTCCTTCACTTTCACCGTAGCTACCTCACCGAGGAACAAAAAAGAGGCGTCTCTGCGAATGTCGGATAGGATAGGACAGGTGGATTAAATTAAGACGCTGCGCATGCAGGATTTCGAGCCCTCAGCGGCGCTCACCTGAAGGTGGCTCAAGGGGCTCCGTGCGACATTTCGCAAGAGATGTTCGGTTGACCATTGGGTAGAGACCCTTGTACACAGAGACTGGTTTATGTGAAAGTCTAGAGCCTGTGGATTGTACAGAAAGAAGAACCAGCGAGCGGGGACACCATATGCAGGGGTAGTTTAAATATCCCGATGATACTACTGGCATTTCTGCTAGTCTGAAGTAAACATACGGGGTAGATTTAGACACACCTTTGCGTGTCCAGCAGCTTTAGACGGGGTAGTGGAATCCGTGGTGTCATGGCTATACGGAAGAATAGTATCCATTGTTCAGCAAGGCTCGCGTCCATAGTGAAAGAAGAACAGCTAGCCTACTTTATTTTGGTAATAGGACTTGTTAAAGTAGACGTTCTATAGAGAGACACATACGAGCAAAGGTTACATCCGCATTAACGATAGAAATATTTTATGGTGAGCAGCGATAACAATTGAGAAATTACATCGCGAAGTGCCAAATTGAATAGAAGGCATATCGTAAATTGGAGACAGCTCCAGACGAACACCTTCTCTAACCCATTACATCTGAAAAGAATCTTATTAGACAAGTCTCAGGACGACACATGCAATTGTACCAGGAAGGGCGAGCAATGTGGTTGTAGGAATGATGGCAGTTGCTCTGGCGAGCCTGTTGTCGAGGTGGGCTGCCGTTCTGAGCAGCTCAGACCCCGGCATCCAGACGTGGGCAGTCCAGCAAGCCCGTGAAGCGGCGTCGAGGCAAGGCCTTGACTTTCCACCGTGGGAGACCTAAGCCCGCGGATCGCGTTAAACGTTGCCGGACGTTAAATATAGTTGTGTCCAACATCCGTCATGGGCAAACGACAAAGAAACGGAATGCTGCGCGCGCTGAAGACGAAGAAGAAGACTTCTTTGCTGCTGGTTGACTCTGCATAGATCAGTCGCCTCTGGAATCTTTTGAGAAAGTTAAAGCCTCCCCAATCTGAACAGCAGCGAGCGTTTCAAAACCAGCTGATGGACCTCCTGGTTCCCCAGCGACTGGTCAGTTCTGATCTACGAACAAGCGAGTCCTTTGATTGCGACGATGGCTTTGGCTACGGTCCTTTCCAGAAGAAGATGCTCCTCCTTATTCTTCTGGGCGCCTTTTCCGTTAACTGCCAAACCTTCGTGGTGTCCCTCGTCACGGGCGACGTCGACCATTGGTGCAAGCCGCCCACCGATCTCAATATCTCTGCAGCCGATTGGAAGAACATCGCCATACCGATGGAGGCCGACGGACGCTTCAGCCGCTGTCGCGTCAAGGAACGTTGCAAGGCACCCGCTGATCTCGGCCAGTCCGTCGACTATAGGAACGGCAGCTCAGCAACTGCCGGGACCAGCTCGTGGTACACGCGATGCTTCAACGTGAGCGAAGTCCAGGACACCAACGACACTCGCGACGTGCCTTGTGATGAGTGGGACTACGACCCTACGACGGCAGAAAGGAGTGCGGTAAGCTCTTGGAACTTGGTGTGCGACCGGCGCTTGGCGCCGGCCGCCCTCGTCACCCTGCAGAACACCGGCGCCGTCGTTGCCCTTATCGTGGTCGGGGCCTTCGTAGACTACATCAGCCGCAGTGCCGTGCTCTTGGGCTCCTATATTGCGGTGGCGACCTCCACGGTATGCAGTGTCTTCGCTGCGGGTTACGCTTTTTACTCCGTCGCACGTTTTCTCGCGGGGGCCAGCGTTGCCGTGCACACAGTGTTTACCATTCTAATACCGTTCGAATTCTTGACGCACGCGCACAGGCCGCAGGAAGTCCTCTTCCCGGCCATTCTGGGCCTGGTCTCGTGCGAGATGTGGAGGCTCGTGGTCAGGCCTATGGCCATCGACTGGCACCTCAAGCAGGTCATCTTCCTCGCCCCGACGGCTCTCCTGCTGCCGGCGTTGTTAACAGTGCGAGAGTCTCCCCGTTGGCTCGTTGCGAAAGGAAGGCTCGACGAGGCCGAGGCGGTCATGATGGAGGCTGCCAAGGTCAACAACTTCCCGCTCGCGCTCACGGCCTGCCTCGTCGAGAAGCTCAGAGAGCACATGCACAACCGACTCTATCGAGAATACGCTGACAGGGAAGATGACTTACTCGACGCTCGTTCCTTGCGGCGACGAGCGTTGGTCATGTTCGGCGTCTGTTTCTCGATATCTTTCGTTTTCCACGTGGACGCTTTGTCCACGGTACAGTACAACGAAGTCTGGATCGCATGCTTCACGGTTGCCGTCGCCCTCTTGACGTACGCTGTGATGCACTTCCTGATCACCGGCGTCCCCTTGGTCATGGTACTTAGCGCTTGCTTCCTGCTGGCCGGCTGCATACAATGCGCGCTGAGTGTCGCCGTCGGCACTGGATCGGGCATGGCCACAAAAATCTTGCTCGTACTATCCAAGGGTGTCTCGGACGTGATCCTCGTTCATTGCTTCACCTACGTCCTGGAGCTGTTTCCGTCGGCTGTGCGCGCCGGTGTCGCCTGCTGGGCCTTCGCCTGCGGTCGCGTTGCGGCTATGTGCGCTGCGGCGACCCTCTTCCTGAGGCCGGTCGGACACGAAGACGTGGTCTTCGCCGTGACGGGACTGGTGCTCTTCGTCACTCTGCTGTACATTCGGGCCCTGCCGCGAACGACGGTTGTGGAGGAAGCCAGGATCGTGGCGAGGCGCGCTTCAGCCTGCAGCAGGATGTCCATGCAGCACATGAAACGAACGCTGGAGCGGAACACACCGCATGACCTGTCTGCGGCTCAGAGCAGGGAAACTTCCGTTTCATTGAGCAGGAAGAGTCGTAGGAGTACTGGAAGCATCACTCCCAGTGCTTCTAAGATATCACGACGGTCGTGTACTCCACGTGAGCCGCAGTGAAACTAACAGGAGCACAGCATACTTTGCGCATATTGCATGGTGTTCACGGCTCTTAGCAGCTGTCTTATATGTGTGTAACTCAGTTTAACAAACGTTTTCTTGTATTAGGCCGACACAAACCTTTGGCTCAGGAGGCGATGCATCCAATGTGTTTAGCAGATGAATACAACTTGGTGTCTCCTTCGGCACACGACAGCGCGTTGTCCTGGACTCTAGCATTTTCCGTCAGTGTGCAGAAACACACTGTAGTAGAATACACAAAGCTACACGTTCAGGCATCACTGCATCCTTGCAGGATTGTCTTGATTTTCTTTTAATTTAGGGTCGCTGCCCTCACACTTAGCAGATTTGACGCGTTGATGTGCTGGCTGCTGTTTTTTTTAATCTATTTTACAAGCATTCATCTGTATTGAAGTTTAATTAGAGTAATGTTTCCTGATAGAAATCTCACTAAAGGAGGTGACAACTTTACAGGACAGTGCTACATTCGCTTACTTAAATTTATTATGTTCGCTGGCCCTTCGCATATTCGTAGATCACACAGACTAAACCTTTTTACAATTCAAAGCAGAACAGGCAAGTGCCGTCGCCATCTCTTTCGCTTGAATGTACTTCTGGAGACAGCTGCAACTTTGGAGCAATCATATAAAATTAAATTATACACTAAAATGAAACCTGCCCAAACAATACTAAACATGCTTTGAAGGAAAGATTACTTTTAAGGGCTCGTTTTTCTTTGTTAGACACAATAATAATGAGAGCTAACAGACAATAATGCCAAGGAAAGTATAGGGGGTGTTATTTCTTGTAATTTGGATATAAATGTGAAGAAAATACAGTGGACGAAAGGATAACTTGCCGCCGGCAGGGACCAAACCTGCGACCTTCGAATAACGCGTCCGATGCTCTACCACTGAGCTACGGCGGCGGTCATCCTCCCGTCCACTTTATGGAGTATATATGTGCATTTAAACCTAGGAATGTTAGTCAGCGCCGATCGCCAGCATGGCTGCGATCGGCGCTGTATCGAGAGGCTTCTGGTTCTTCGTGTGACATTTCAATTTCTTGCTATCGCATTCATTGCTTCGATTTTCGGTGAAACTGTCACTTTTTTGTTTTACCACCGCCACCATTATTAAAGTTTCACCATGTACCACTATCGTACCACTATTGATTCAAGTACAGTGTTGGATTCAGTCTGCTCATCCATAAAAAGCACTATGCGAACAAGAATGTCACCGTGCTTGTCGAATGTCCCCAACAAACCGGCACTCAACAGTCAGTCAAGGCGTCTACTGAATTACGCCTATGAGTAATGACAAACTGCTTCCATTTTGTGCCATAATGGTAAGTCCCGTTGTGAATGAAGAAAATCAGCGTGATTGAGGAAATGAACTTAAGAGTTCATAATGGCAATGGGAACTCCAAATCAATGTAATAATTAACCATGTCCTCTAGGAATTATATATACTACAGAAAATTATGGGAAATTGACCCACTACTCGACCAATCCCCTGCATTGGTTATGAGTCACGCTGACAGGATAACAACAACAACAAACCCAACCGCTTCCAAAGGCACGAGACCTGGCAGCCGTCTTGAGCATGCGCTGATAACAAAGAAGAAGCGTTCCCTGCAGTAAACTACAGCAAGATTCTTTTCTATAATAATTTATTTCTATATCCGCACGGTACACTACTCCACGCAATGTACCCCGGCAACTTCAGTAGGAACTGCAGATACTGCCCGGAGAGTGCTAACACCCTTTACCACATGGTATGGGGATGCCGAAACAACCCATGTATTCCGCCCATAGACGAACAGAACATCCAAGAAAATCTGGAAGACCAGTGGGAGGTCTTGCTGACGTCACTAAACCCTGAGGACCAGCTCCGACTGGTGGACAGGGCTCTGGCATCAGCTGCAAGCCATAGCTACCTGGAATAAGGAAGTCACCCACCTCTGGGCGAAGAGAACGCGCGCCTGGTCAGACAATAAAGTTTAATTCTCTCTCTCTTATTCGATGAGAATTTATTCCACCCCAGTTTTTCCTTTTTTTGCTTTTTATTTATTATTCTCGCAAAATTACCTTGTAAAAAATCTTTGTTATCCAAAATAAGAAATTATTCTCATATCTAGTTTTTAAATATTTTTTGTAAGCTGCTCGATTCTTGGCCATTCCTCCTGAGTGGGTGTGAGCCTGCAGTGCAGGATCTACATCTCCACTCTTTTCAAATTACCTTATAAATTTTAAACTACGAATTCTTCGCCGATCCCCCCAGAGTGGGTATGAGCCATAGTGTTGAAGGAAAAACAAACAAATTATACCGATCCGCATAAGTTAGCTCTCGTTCGAAATCTTGATTTGTCGAACCCGATGAGCAGTACAAGACCCAGGCGACGGAGCTTTCGTTCCTCTCCAAGCTTGCCCGTGTCGACCTACGAGCGAGCGAGCGAGTAGCTCGAATGCGAGGAATTCTTTGGCCACGGACCCTTCCAGACGCGGATGCAATTCCTCATTCTCCTGGGATCGTTCACCACTCACTGCCATGCCCTCGTGGTGTCCCTCGTGACCGGCGACGTTGACAACGGGTGCGAGCCGCCCACCGACCTCAACATCTCTGCAGCCGATTCGAAGGGTATCGCCATACCGATAGAGGCCGACGGGCGGCTCAACCGCTGCCGCGTTTGCGAACGCCGCAAGCCGCACGCTGAACACGGCACAGCCGTAGAACGCCAGGTCGTCGGCGCTGTAGTGCCCGCGGCCGGAGTGGTACCAGACCAGATCGTGGACAAGTATCACAGTGACTTCACCCGGAAGCCCAGTGGAAACACTGGCTGTGGTTTGTATCGCGTAAGCGACTCCGTAACGATGGTGCTGAGGTATCCCATAAGCTGTAACTTCGTTTTGAACACGAAAGTGTTTTATGCCGGGGTCCGCCGAGACTTTCATGACGTATTTCCGTCACGGAAGTACGTCAGCAAAATAAACACCACCAGATGGCAAAGAAAAAAAACTATAAGAAAAAGTTCCCTTCACGGGAGTCGAACCCATGACCTCTCGGTCCGCGACGATGGCTGGCGGTCGTTTAGCCCACTAAGCTACCACCAAGCTCTTTTTTTTTCTTTATTGAAAGCTACCGCCAAGTGCATTACGGAGGCTACATGTAGGCTACATGTACGCCCCTTTTATCTTTCACACTATCCTCTCACAGTGCTCTTGGATGGATGGATGGATGGATGGATGGATGGATGGATGGATGGATGGATGGATGGATGGATGGATGGATGGATGGATGGATGGATGGATGGATGGATGGATGGATGGATGATGGTGATGTGAGCTATGGGCATCCCCTTTATAACGGGGCGTTGACATGGGTGTCACCAGGCTAGAAGAAAAAAACTTTGCCTCCGCAATTACCTCCGGCAACGCGCCGTTGCAACGACCCTCGCAATAGGCGCGTTTCCAGCAGAAGTTTAATTTCGTGAACGCTTTAACACACGGCGAGGCGACGGGTTTATCCCAAGCCAGGAAATTGAGGGAGCCTCGCTCATAGCATCCATTCATATCGAGAAGTAGCTCTCCGACGCTCGCCTGGCTGTCGCACCGCTTTTTTTAAATTGTGATCACAGCGCAAAGTAAGACACGAGACAGAGAGCAACGAAGACTGTTGTTCAGAGAGTAACGAAGAGAGCAACGAAGACTCGTTGCTCTCTGTCTCGTGTCTTACTTTGCGCTGTGATCACAATTTAAAAAAATGGAATACCAACTAGCCCGTACCCAGACCCTGTGTCGCACCGCGTTCCCCGCTCGCCCTGTGAGAATTGAAGTCCAGGCTAGAGAGAAGACACGACTCTCGTCGCGTTTCTTTTCACGTTTTACGACGAGGAGTGCGTATCGAGTGCCAGTGTTTACTATGTGATTGCTGATGCTATTGCGTGGGATTCACCATATGTGGCGTCCACGTATATCTTCACAACTTCAGCTACCCCAATGGTTAAATCATGATCATGGGCGTTAGTTGTCAGTATGGAGACGTGCGCCAGGCGTCAACCTGGGTGCGCCCGCATCAAGCGGTGCTATATCTGCCAAACAACCGTAGACATTGTACAAGCTTTATATACTAATGCATTATAAACAATCAACTACTTTTGTGACGACGCGATTCACTTTTGTGTTATGCACCGATTCCTATGACGGAGGGGTCCGCCATAATTTTTTCAATGCTTGCTCACAGAATGCCGGTGATAAAACATTTGCCTGTTGCACGTTGCTTCGTGTAAGTGGGACATTTGTTTGTAAAATTTTGAGTTGCATGAGGTTCACAGTGCGCATTGCCATTGGCGTAGCCAGGGAGGGGGGAGCTTGGGGTTTCAACCCCCCCCCCCCTTCTCTTCGCATGTGTCTATATACACGCAGACGTGTAAGCACACTCACGAACATAAATGCTGCTGAACCCCCCGAGCGAAAATTCTTGCAAGCCCCTGACCACTGAAGATCGCAGAAAATGGGCTTAGGTGTTTTAATACACGTGACGAACTTCCCTTTGGTGGTTCAGGCACATGCATTGCAGCATAATGTTGACGAACGTGTTATGAAGCGTTATAAAACATTATGCAATGCGTTATACAATGCGTTATACAATCTGTTATACAATGTGTCAGTTTATACAATTTTAAGAAGTCACTACACCGTATGAAATCATGTGAAACACAATGATAACAAATCGAAAGCAAAATGCATCTCACCTATCAAATTCTCACAACAGTATTTGAAGGATCTGTCATTATTAGTTGCTAAGAATTCACTAGATATAAACTACTTCACCGTGTCAGACGTGCTTTACTGTATCATTTTGAGTGGTTGAGTGTTGGCTCGCAAGAGTGGCAAAGGCCGGTTTCACGAAATTTTGCTTGGCAGTTGAAAACTTAAACCATAGCATGAAATAAAGAGGACAGAATGAAAGACAAGGACGACATGGGCGCTTAACAATTACGGCGTCACCACTGTAGAGGTAGGTAACAAATCCAGCAAGTGAACAGTGTTTAGTATGCTCTGCAATGCTACAAGAAAACCAATACTTCATGCTTGGAACTCTGGAAAATTTATTGTGGGCGACATAAGCTGTTGGCTGTACACAACTTTATGACTTCATGACTGTAACAAATCTAGATGGCAAAAGGCGATATTCTACAGTCGCCTTATGCATCACTGTTAAAGACTAGAAGGAAAAAGGCTAATACATGACTGTTATGAGACCAGAGGGAAAAAGATTACACCATCTCCCACTAAAGGGAACCATGTGGGGAGCGAAGCAGCGCATGGGTCCGACTTAAAGTTCCGTTCATCACGGGCATCTTGCCGATGTTACTTGTGTCCGTGTTTGCACGCCCTGTCTTTTTAGAATGAATACTTACCAACCAGCTCAGCTCTCTTATTCTTGCTGTTGCTGTTACTCGCCCGAACTCTTGTTGGAGCACGCCACGCAGGTGCATCGCGAGTCTGCAGAATCTAGTCCCCGACGCCATCACGTGATTGCTGAGAAGTGTAAGGGGGAGAGGCCACAGCGTCTTACCAGCGTCGTACACAGGCTCGAACGCGCTAGCGCGTGCCGACTAGGATACAACGAGTTGGTTCATCGAGCGTCTGCAGAATCTCGTTCCCCGACGCCATCGGCATGATTGCTGAGGAAGTGTAAGGGGAGAGGCCACAGCGTCTTACCCAGCCCCTACACAGGCCCGAACGCGCTAGCGCGTGCCAGCACACATGGTTTTGTCTGCGTTACGCCAAGCCAAGAACAGCATACGGCAGCCCGGGCCCCTAAAGTGCTCTGCACGTATCATCATCAAGGCGGTCGAAGAACAAGAGGAAGAAGACTTCTCCTTAGCACGATCGCGCGCTCAGATGGCTATGCTATGTGGGATGGTCGCCATTGGAACTACGGACACAGCCAGCGCAAAAGCTGCTTCGCATATAAAAGGCGATATTTTATGGTCAACTCATACATGGCTGTCATAAGACTAAAGGGAAAAAGGTGATAATATATGGTCACGTTACACATGACTGTCATGAGACTAGAGGGCGAATGTGATATTATATAGTCACCTTATACATGACTGTCGAAACTACAGGGCAAAAGGCGACATTCTATAGCCACTTTCTGCAAGCTTGCTCAAGTGAATCAGCCTTCTTATAAGACGTCCCGCTCTCGGGATGACGCGATTCTAATGCAGCGTGGCTTCACACCCAAAGCTCGTCATGACGCGTCTGTAGCAGTTACGAGACTTTTGACGACGCCTCAAAGCGACGTCGTCATTTTAATCTAAGAGGGGAGTGGGGGCGCAGCTTCAAGTCAGCGTGCACATCCGGCCACCTCTCGGCCCTTCTAACTTCACTTAACGCTAAACTTATGAGGCGGGCATGAACAGCGTGGGCGGCAAAGGGGCAGCGACTGACCGGTTGCGAGGACCCGGCCTGTCAGCGTTGCTCCATGCCGCCTAATGACGCGGCTGCTTTCAAGACGCAGGGTTAACGGCCCGCCTATGCGTGTTGACAGCTGACGCGCCGGGCTCCTTCTTCGTTTGTATTTTTCTGTTCGTGCGCGCACCGTCGCTAAGAGCTTTTTTTACGTAACGACGAGGTGCGTAATGAGTGAGGCGTAATCTCATTTGCCTCAAGAAGGCACGCGAGATAAGCGTCACGATGACGTGCCGTCACGCTTGGCTGCCCAGGAATAGCCGGTGCAGCGGGGCATAAGGTTCATAATAATACACAAGAGCGAAATCTGGCGATAGTGTCTATGGGAGCTGCTACGCATGGCGCTTTGGCCAGCACGGGAATGGTGGGTAGTACATGCCTCTGCCTAAACCCCGTATTCACAAACGCTCCTCGACTCGACCCTTCACTCGAAACTCTCTTGAGGGCGTTTTGCGATTCACAAATCGCCCTTCACTCGAAACGCACCTCGACTTGAGGAAAATTCGAGTGTTTCACTTGAGATCTCAAGGTAGCGCGGAAGCACCTTGAATCGCTCCTTGAGTCAAGTATCATGGCGGACTACGCTTCGTTTGTCCAATATGTGCTCCGCGTTGATGAACTGTTCAGCGACGTAGAGGACTGCGTGGGCATACCGCGGCCACTCTTGAGGGACAGGTCGAACCCCATGGAAGATTTCACGGACAGCGAATTCCTCGCCGCGCTTCCGTTTCACGAAGAGCAGCGTGAAAAGCTGATCGAGTGCTTGCCCCTTGAGGAGAGCTGCAGCGACCGGGCCACCCTCTTCCACCGATGATACAGCTTCGGATTGCGCTGCGC